>NC_056436.1:18699157-18703281 GCF_018296145.1 Oncorhynchus tshawytscha | reverse complement strand
ATCTCCCAAATTATATTTCTAGGTATAGACTTGACCATTATATAACCAATAGATGTGGCCAAATGATTTACATGCCCTGTACGTAGGTACTGGTGAGCCTGCTTTCTGTCCAGGGCTCTATTTTAGCAGACTAGTGCATTATATCTAGGTGTCTAGGTATATTTAATATATGCCATTTATATAATATATTCTATTTACATTATATATGCCATTTATATTATATAATATACAGTATGCCATTTAGCATGCACTTTTATCCAAAGTGACTTACAGTAATGCGTGCATGAATTTTGCATCTGGGTGGCTCCCATGAATCAAACCCACAACCCTGGCGGTGTAAGCGCCACGCACTACCAACTGAGTCACATACTATTTCCCTCACAGTGAAAATGTATAATAATAATGAACCGTTATATAGCCAATAGATGTAGCCAAATAGTAGAGTGGTCAGCGTGTGTGTGTTTGTATTACAGGACTCATAATGAAGTATTCTGTAATAACATTATGATGTATTAACTGAGAGAATGCATAGACAATGTTTCGCTGAATTAGATATTACACGACAATATAAAGGACCAAAGGCAATCACTTTACCAAATTAAAAATAGGAAAAGTTTATAGGTTCTAGCCACATCTATCTACAGATGAATTCAAGTAAAGATGTATTTTCATGATTTCTATCAAATAATTGATTAATTGTCAAGTAGGTCCCCCAAGCTTTGGGCTACGGATGTAGTAGCTATCTTGTTCATAGTTTTATCAGCAGTTAGAGTGGTGTGTGTGTGTGTGTGTGTGTGTGTGTGTGTGTGTGTGTGTGTGTGTGTGTGTGTGTGTGTGTGTGTGTGTGTGTGTGTGTGTGTGTTGTGTGAGACACAGTTCTGGGATTTTTGCCTTGTATGAGTCAGTTGTATAATCTAACATGTGTACACACTAACCCTCCATGATCTAAATTGCTGTTTTACTTTTTAGCCACTTAATCTGTCTGCCAAGCCACTTCTTTTTAACATCGTTGCTAATTATTTTCTACATTCATTAGATCTAGGAGGGTTTTTAAGCCTTTTTCATATTGACAAGATTCTGCATTTAATGGTGCCAGGCTGACCATCTAAAGCAGATTTATGAAAATATTCAATGTCTAGAAATGTTTTGCATATCAAACACAGTGTTAATGAAGTCATAAGTTAGGACTCGCTACGGAATTAATGGCACTTCCCTCTATCAAACTTGAGTATTTTTTTAATTTTTATTGTAAAAGTTAATGTCTTCGACCAATATGTTGGCTTGTAGAGAGAAAGACTGAGGGAAGGATTGTTGGCTTAATAGTCTTTTACCTGTTTGCTTCAAGATCATATAGTACAGGGAAATTAGCAAGTTATTACAGTAACACTTTTAATAGCCTTGTAGACAAAACCAATCAATGAATATGTATCTAGTGAATAAGGTCTGAAATCAAGTTCCAGCAACTCAACTTTTAAATTGAGCTAACTGATCATTGATGATTGTAAAGTCCAGAATGCTGCGTGTGATGTGTGATACCTTAGTCTGTCTGAACTGTCTGTAAACGTATTACCATATTTTGATTTTAAAGATTGTATTGGACAGGGCTGTGCTAGTGTGAAGTGGCTCTTATAATGGCACCAGTTGTGCAGCCAGTCAGTTCAGTGAAACAGATGGCCAGAATTACCATTTTTGTTTTGCAAATGGTGCATAAGCCTCTGTCCCCACCAGTTAATTGCAGGTGCCTAAGTGTATGTCTTAGTTCTGTGAGGTGCCTAAGTGTATGTCTTAGTTCTGTGAGGTGCCTAAGTGTATGTCTTAGTTCTGTGAGGTGCCTAAGTGTATGTCTTAGTTCTGTGAGGTGCCTCAGTGTATGTCTTAGTTCTGTGAGGTGCCTAAGTGTATGTCTTAGTTCTGTGAGGTGCCTCAGTGTATGTCTTAGTTCTGTGAGGTGTCTAAGTGTATGTCTTAGTTCTGTGAGGTGCCTCAGTGTATGTCTTAGTTCTGTGAGGTGTCTAAGTGTATGTCTTAGTTCTGTGAGGTGCCTAAGTGTATGTCTTAGTTCTGTGAGGTGCCTCAGTGTATGTCTTAGTTCTGTGAGGTGCCTCAGTGTATGTCTTAGTTCTGTGAGGTGCCTCAGTGTATGTCTTAGTTCTGTGAGGTGCCTCAGTGTATGTCTTAGTTCTGTGAGGTGTCTAAGTGTATGTCTTATGTGACGTAGAAGTCCGTCACTGGCCGCGGGCAGCATTTGGTTCTTTAACGCACACACATATTCATCACTCCTCCCTGCGCCATTATACCATAAGTTAACAATGGGTCGACACACAATTTAACTTCTGTCTTGGTGCATGCATTTCACACTTGTCAATGTTCATATTTGAGAGATACAATAATTATTATACTTATCAATGTTGTGGATGAGCGCATTGTTTGTTTGTTCTGTTCCTCTCTCTCCTTCTCTGTAGCGTCTGGGTATGCTGAAAAGGACCCGAGCTAAGGGAATTGGGTTGGCTTTATAGTGCCTGTCCCAAATGGCTCATTAATTCATATGGGCATATTGAAAGATATTGTCAGTAATGATGTAATGTTGTAAATGTTATGTTGTGATATTGTTTAAAACCGTGTTGCAAATGTATATCCTTTAGTATGTTTAGTTCATGGAAAATGTAGGTTTGTATTGTTAATTGATTAATTAATTAGGGTTAATTGTTCTGAGGGGAGGGGCTAGCCCTACAAAAGGAGCCTCTCTCCAGTCTCTAAAGGGGATTTTTTTGGGGGGGAGGGGAAATTGAGCTGTGGATGGGGCAGCATGGTTGTTAAGCTGTCCCATAAGGTAGACGTTGATGGCAGTACTGTTGTTTTCTGTTCGAATCACTTGTAAATAAACACCTTTGCACAGAAGAACTTTTGCGGTTCCGCCCATCTTTTTATTTTTATAGAGGTTAGGTTATCCAGTTTAGCCTTCTGGCCTACTCTACGTGACATCTTAGTTCTGTGAGGTGCCCAGTGTATGTCTTAGTTCTGTGAGGTGTCTATGTATGTCTTAGTTCTGTGAGGTGTCTAAGTGTATGTCTTAGTTCTGTGAGGTGCCTCAGTGTATGTCTTAGTTCTGTGAGGTGCCTCAGTGTATGTCTTAGTTCTGTGAGGTGTCTAAGTGTATGTCTTAGTTCTGTGAGGTGCCTCAGTGTATGTCTTAGTTCTGTGAGGTGCCTCTGTGTATGTCTTAGTTCTGTGAGGTGCCTCTGTGTATGTCTTAGTTCTGTGAGGTGCCTCTGTGTATGTCTTAGTTCTGTGAGGTGCCTCTGTGTATGTCTTAGTTCTGTGAGGTGCCTCAGTGTATGTCTTAGTTCTGGTGAGGTGTCTCAGTGTTTGTCTTAGTTCTGTGAGGTGCCCTCAGTGTATGTCTTAGTTCTGTGAGGTGCCTCAGTGTATGTCTTAGTTCTGTGAGGTGCCCTCAGTGTATGTCTTAGTTCTGTGAGGTGCCTCAGTGTTTTGTCTTAGTTCTGTGAGGTGCCTCAGTGTATGTCTTAGTTCTGTGAGGTGCCTCAGTGTATGTCTTAGTTATGTGGAGGTGCCTCAGTGTATGTCTTAGTTATGTGAGGTGCCTCAGTGTATGTCTTAGTTCTGTGAGGTGCCTCAGTGTATGTCTTAGTTCTGTGAGGTGCCTCAGTGTGTCTTAGTTCTGTGAGGTGCCTCTGTGTGTGTCTTAGTTCTGTGAGGTGCCTCTGTGTGTGTCTTAGTTCTGTGAGGTGCCTCTGTGTATGTCTTAGTTCTGTGAGGTGCCTCTGTGTATGTCTTAGTTCTGTGAGGTGCCTCTGTGTATGTCTTAGTTCTGTGAGGTGCCTCTGTGTATGTCTAGCCCTGTGAGGTGCCTCTGTGTGTGTCTTAGTTCTGTGAGGTGCCTCTGTGTATGTCTTAGTTCTGTGAGGTGCCTCTGTGTATGTCTTAGTTCTGTGAGGTGCCTCAGTGTATGTCTTAGTTCTGTGAGGTGTCTAAGTGTATGTCTTAGTTCTGTGAGGTGTTCTGTGAGGTGCCTCAGTGTATGTCTTAGTTCTGTGAGGTGCCTCAGTGTATGTCTTAGTTCTGTGAGGTGCCTCAGTGTATGTCTTAGTTCTGTGAGGTGCCCC
>NC_056436.1:18694867-18699057 GCF_018296145.1 Oncorhynchus tshawytscha | reverse complement strand
CTCTAGCTCTCTCTCTCTCTTTCTCTCTCTAGCTCTCTCTCTCTCTCGCTCTCACGCCATCTATCCCTGGCTTCCTGAGAAATAAAGGAGGGAATTTACACTCACACAGAAAAGAATCCTAACCAATCCCTCTCTCTGACTCTCTCCATCCCCTCCTTTAATTTCCACCATTGTAAACGATAAACAAATACACAAACCATATGTTGTTGGGTGGCTTGCTGCGGTATTCTCTTAAACCTGGAATAGTGTTTAACTGACCAGAGACCCGAGCCTCCTCCTCTCTTCTCTACCCCCTGATCAAAAAGCAAAGCAACAGATGTCAGCCTTTAGAATGCCTTAGAACATGTCCCCTGGCTGTCAAGGCTCTCCCCCTGGTCCCCCATGCTGGGCCGAGGTTGGGCTGAGGGAGGGTCTGCCTTGGTAGGAGGGCTAGAGCAGCCAACTATCCAGGGATCAGGGTTTAGCCTGTCTCGAGGGTGTTCTCCCCACCATGCCCATCCCAGGATTTGTTTCTCTTTGGTCCAGCTTAGTCTTCACTCCAGCCTGGCTGACTTTTGTCAGTACCACAGGGTTTGTGCATCCCAGCTTGAGAATGTATCTTGTACCTCCTCTGAAATCATCTGCAGACAGAGATCCCCTGCCACTCTCCTAGGTAGTGTTTTGTGAATTTCTGCCTTGAACTTGGGACCACCCAGAGGAAAAACATTTCTGCAGGACCTGTTTGGGAAAGCTGTACCAGGGAAAGTGTGTACCACTCCTCGAGCTGCTCAGTACACTACAGGTTAAGGACAGCCCAGCAAATACTGTATCTATGAGTGCCAGCGTCTTCCGGCTTTGACTGTCATTGTAAATAGAATTTGTTCTTAACTGACTTGCCTAGTTAAGGTAAAAAAACGTCCCACTTCTACAGAGTGTAGCTGAGACAGCAGGCAGGGATCGAGGGATCCGGGAGAAGAGGGTGCAGTATGGATAAACAATGAGTGGGTGGTAGACCGATAAGAAATAAGTCAAGTTGATGGACTGGTACGTAGGAAGCATATGTGTGGAGACAGAGAATACTGGGGCCCTCAGGTAGTCTAGCGGTTAGAGAGTTTGAACAGTCACTGGTTCGAGACAACGCAGGTGAACTTGGCAAGTCAGTTAAGAACGGCCTAGGAACAGTGGGTTAACTGCCTTGTTCAGGGCCAGAATGACAGATTTGTACCTTGTCAGCTCAGGGATTCAATCTTGCAACCTTTTGGTTACTAGTCCAATGCTCTAACCACTAGGCTACCTGTGCCCTTCAGCAAGGAAGTTAAACCTAATTGCTCCGATTAGAGCGTTTGCTAAATGACTAGTGGAGATGTGGAACAGAAACATTCATAGAGAGGACATATTAGCAAAACTGAGGTGTAGGTTCGGACTTCCTATCCCTGGTTTGACAAGATGAAGTACCTGGACTCAGGTCAGATATAAACACTGGAAGAAGCTTCAGTTCGAAAGATCCTATTTTCACTCATCCGTAACCTAAGCGTTGAACTTTGAGCCCAAGGGGTCGGGTAAAATGAGGAAGACACATTTCAGTTGAATGCATTCAGTTGTGCAACTGACTAGGTATCCTCTTCTCCCTTCCCTTCAGCCTAATTCTACTCTGTGTATAGTAATGACAAAACGTATGTGATGATAATGAGACAGTGAGCGTGTCATACCACACAACTTCAAAGCCGATTGCCACTCAATCTTTTTGTTGTATAGTGAATGCCTGAAATTAGAAACATTTATTTATTTTTATGCTAACAAGGATGAAATCTAATCCCTGACCTCTTTTTCAGTGAAGATGAATCTTCAGAGTCCCAGAGAAACGCTTTACATGTGTTTGTGATCATTTGCCAACTGCCAAATATTCAAACTTTGGAATTAATAAAAATTGAGGGAGAATTGAGGTAGCAGCCAAATCCTGCTGTTGTGATGGAGGAGACTCCAGCAGATTCCTGCATGGCTCTTTGTAAAGAAAAAGCTTGTTGCCAAATGACCCAAACTGGGATTCTTTTTATGAGCCACCCCCAAACACAAACACTAAACACAGGCATGGGCACAAATGCACACAGATGAACAGATACACAGTTGCATGGAAGCACACAAAACACACGAACACACACACACACAAGCACACATGCACGTTGCCCACACACATGAACACACACATGCCAACTGTCCTACACCCACACATACTCCTCATACTCCTGCTTCTCCAAATCAACTCTACCCTCTACTTACCCACAACTTTGCCCAATACTCTACACACTACTCAACCTCCACTCAACCCTACTCTACTCTACTCTACTCTACTTACTCTACTCTACTCTACTCTACTCTACTCTACTCTACTCTACTCTACTCTACTCTACCCCTCTGCTCTACCCTCTACTCTGCCCTCTATTCTACCATTAACTTTTGTCAATACTCTACCTCTACCTACCTCTACTCTACCCACAACTTTGCCCAATACTCTAAACTAACTCTACCCTCTCACCCACTACTCTAGCCACTACTCTAGCCACTACTCTCTCTTCTCTACCATATACTCTACCACAGCTCTACCCTCTACTCTACCCTCTACTCTAACCTCTACTCTTGCCAATACTCTATTCACAACTTTGCCCAATACTCTACACTCTACCCTCTACTCTACCCTCTACTCTACCCACAACTTTGCCCAATACTCTAAACTAACTCTACCCTCTACTCTACCCACTACTCTAGCCACTACTCTAGCCACTACTCTACTCTTCTCTACCATATACTCTACCCACAGCTCTACCCTCTACTCTACCCTCTACTCTAACCTCTACTCTTGCCAATACTCTATTCACAACTTTGCCCAATACTCTACACTCTACCCTCTACTCTACCCTCTACTCTACCCACAACTTTGCCCAATACTCTACACTATACTCTACCCTCTACTCTACCCTCTACTCTCTACTCTACTCTACCCTCCACTCTAACCTCTACTCTTGCCAATACTCTACACACAACTTTGCCCAATACTCTACACTCTACTCTACCCTCTACTCTACACACAACTTTGCCCAATACTCTACACTATACTCTACCCTCTACTCTCTCCTCTACTCTACCCTCTACTCTCTACTCTACTCTACCATCTACTCTCTCCTCTACTCTACCCTATACTCTCTACTCTACTCTACTCTACACTCTACTCTAACCTCTACCCATGCCAATACTCTACCCACAACTTTGCCCAATACTCTAAACTATACTCCACCCACTACTCTACTCTACCCACTACTATACACTCTATTCTACCCTCTACTCTACCCACTACTCTACCCTCTACTCTACCCACTGGTAGACACTCTATTCTACCCTCTACTCTACCCACTACTCTACTCTACTCTACCATCTACTCTACACTATACTCTACCCTCTACTCTACCCACTACTCTACCCACAGCTCTACCCTCTACTCTACCCACAGCTCTACCCTCTACTATACCCACTACTCTACCCTCTACTCTCTACTCTACCCTCTACTCTACTCTACTCTACTCTACCCACTACTCTACCCTCTACTCTACCCTCTACTCTACCCACTACTCTACCCTCTACTCTACCCACTACTTTACCCTCTACTCTACCCTCTGCTCTACCCACAACTCTACCCTCTACTCTCCCCTCTACTCTACCCACATCTCTACCCTCTCCTCTATCCACTACTCTACTCTACAATCTACTCTACCCACATCTCTACCCTCTACTCTACCCACTACTCTACTCTACTCTACCATCTACTCTACCAAAACACTTATTTATATCTCTCTCTCTCTCTCTCTCTCTCTCGTTCTCTGTCTATCTCTCTCTCTCTCTCTCTCTCTCTCTGTCTCTCTCTCTCTCTCTCTCTCTCTCTGTCTATCTCACTGTCTATCTCTCTCTCTCTGTCTCTCTCTCTCTCTCTCTCTGTCTATCTCTCTGTCTATCTCTCTCTCTCTCTCTGTCTATCTCTCTGTCTATCTCTCTCTCTCTTCGCTTTCTCGCTCTTTCGCTCTTTCGCTCTCTCACTCTGTCTCTCTCTCTCTCTCTCTCTCTCTCTCTCTGTCTATCTCTCTGTCTATCTCTCTCTCTCTCTCTCTCTCTCTCTCTGTCTATCTCTCTCTCTCTCTCTCTGTCTATCTCTCTGTCTATCTCTC
>NC_056436.1:18657721-18694767 GCF_018296145.1 Oncorhynchus tshawytscha | reverse complement strand
ATGACATTGGCACACACACAAAATAACACAATATGCCATGTCAAAGTCATGTACATGTACTTAACAAAAAGTTGTACAATTAGAAAAGAACCGTGAAAAGAAAGTAGTACATAAAAAAGACAACCATGTGTCAGTTGATCATTGTGGTAGGCAGTGGCAGACTGCGTATGTGTGACTGTGAGTGAAAGGGCCCGGGCGATGACAGAGGTTCTGGCCCCATCAGTGGACCAGGGATTGTGCTGATTGTGTTCATGTAATTTAAGAGGTTTAGATGATTGGATTTCAGACTGTCGTCAAATCGCGTTAAGAAACAATTTGATATGGAATCACATCTGAAATGGCAGTGCGGGAGCTTTTAATGGAGGAAAAATAAAAGCAACGATGTCATCTCCACTTGGACATATTGAAAGTCTTTACCTGAATGTCCCAGCTGTAATTCCTCACAACAGTTAATTCATCATTTCTCCTGAGCCCCAAATCATCTTTAAAAGACAGGGAAGCAATATTTCATATTACATTAGGATGGTTGAGTAAAAGGTGAGTGTTTTCCTTGCTCTATGCCTCCCTGGCTCTGACCTGTCCATCAGATTGGACAATTAATGGTAGAGTACGATCATGGGAACTCAGTCATAATACATCCTATATTTTCATGGAAGAATTCCCCTTACTGACATGTACAGTAAACATTATAGGACAGTTTCTTAGACAGAGATCAACACTAGTACTGGACCAAAACGCACATTCAATGGAGGATCTTCTTTGAGAACGCTTTTTAGTCCTGGACTATGATTAATCTGTGTCTGGGGAAACTGACCCTACGTGAGTTTGAAAAAACAGTGGTATAGCGCATAGTGAAAACCTGTGAGAACTTGACTATTTGTGCTATTAAAACCATACATGCTACTATTGTACTTTAAATCCAATTTTAAGTTGGATTTCCCTTTAACACGTCCCGGACCAGAACCCAAACAGAGCTTTATCCTCTCTAAGACTTCACAAGATAAGTCACATCACAGACAAAATAGAGAAATGTATGAATCACTGCATATAAGACTGTAACGGTTCTCTTTTGGTGAAGGAGAGTCGGACCAAAATGCGGCGTGTAGATTGCGATCCATGTTTAATCAACAAACGTAAAACACGAATCAATACAAAAACTACAAAAAAAAACAACAAACGTGGAAACATAACGAAAACCGAAACAGCCCTATCTGGTGAAAACACAGAGACAGGAACAATCACCCACAAACACACAGTGAAACCCAGGCTACCTAAATATGGTTCCCAATCAGAGACAATGACTAACACCTGCCTCTGATTGAGAACCATATCAGGCCAGACATAGAAATAGACAAACTAGACATGAAACATAGAATGCCCACTCAGCTCACACCCTGACCAACCAAAACATAGAAATATACAAAGTAAACTACGGTCAGGGTGTGACAAAGACATGATTATAACTGCATTGTCATGGTTTCTTCTTCTTTTTTTTTGCTCTTCTCTCACATTTCACGTGTTTTATTTCTTCATTTATATTACTACCTCTATTGTGAATTGTTGGGAAAGAGCTTGCAAGTTAAGCATTCACTGCACTGTTTTACACCTGCTGTATTCTGTGCATGTGACAATACAACTTAAAACTTATAATACTCGGATCCTTGGTACTCACAAAAGAACGATGAAATTATGATTCTGAGAAGCGTCTTCAATTATCAATTTCTGATGCAAGGCTGAATGATGATCTCTGGAATCACACTGTTAGCCTTCCATATGATAACACACATTCTGGAGGAGACATTCTTCAACCGTGTTATCAGATAGACAGTTCACTTTCTCGTTCTGGAGGAGACATTCTTCAGTGTTATCAGATAGACAGTTGACTCTCTCGTTCTGGAGGAGACATTCTTCAGTGTTATCAGATAGACAGTTGACTCTCTCGTTCTGGAGGAGACATTCTTCAGTGTTATCAGATAGACAGTTCACTCTCGTTCTGGAGGAGACATTCTTCAGTGTTATCAGATAGACAGTTCACTTTCTCGTTCTGGAGGAGACATTCTTCAGTGTTATCAGATAGATAGTTCACTCTCTCGTTCTGGAGGAGACATTCTTCAACAGTGTTATCAGATAGACAGTTCACTCTCTCGTTCTGGAGGAGACATTCTTCAACAGTGTTATCAGATAGACAGTTCACTCTCTCATTCTGGAGGAGACATTCTTCAACAGTGTTATCAGATAGACAGTTGACTCTCTCGTTCTGGAGGAGACATTCTTCAGTTTTATCAGATAGACATTTCACTCTCTCGTTCTGGAGGAGACATTCTTCAGTGTTATCAGATAGACAGTTCACTCTCGTTCTGGAGGAGACATTCTTCAGTGTTATCAGATAGACAGTTCACTCTCTCGTTCTGGAGGAGACATTCTTCAGTGTTATCAGATAGACAGTTGACTCTCTCGTTCTGGAGGAGACATTCTTCAGTGTTATCAGATAGACAGTTCACTCTCATTCTGGAAGAGACATTATAAAACACTGTCAAGTTCTGATAAGGTAAATGACTCAGAACTACTGTAGAATGCCATGGTAAGATGTCCGCCCCATTCCCCATTCCTTAAGAGGAATGATTATACTTTCTGAAATCAGGTGCAGGATTACCCTAAATGAATACTATTCACAGTTAAATAGCTCAACCTGCTTAGCTACACTGTTCTATTCACTGTAAGGCACCTTGTAACTTCAAGTACTTCAACATACCATTGATTATCATTCTTTTCAGAGCGAGAGAGAGAGAAGCAGTTGCACCTGCCCCCGTTCTGTCTCATGTACTTTAGCAAAGAACTGTGGACACATAAATGCAATACAGAGCCCTCCAAATAACTGAGCAGGTAAACAGCAGCAGAGATGGTTCATCTAATTGTATCAGCGGCCTGTAATGTCGGTTTAAAGCCTCCAGTGCAATTCATTTGATTTCATTACAGGGAAAACACAGCAAAAGGTGGCTAGCAGTTTTCTGGACCTCATTCTTGGAGCAGTTTTATTAGACATGGTTAGAGAACCAATCCAATTTTAAGTCTCAGGTGAAGAGCTTTGGTTGTTTTTTATTGGTGTTTAATCATCTGGATTGGTCTATGTTTAGAGGATCATTTCATAGGAGTCTGCCATTTTCATATTCTAAAGGTGTAGTTTTAGAGGCAAAATAAAAAATGTTTGAGTATAAAAGGACTGAATGTGCATACTTTAAAGATTAGAATTGTTTTTGCAAAACCTTCATTAACATGTTCATTAAGTATGCTTAGGTTTCTGCCCTTCTGAGGAGAGAACATTGTTATCTAGATAATGTATAATGTGTTATGAAACCTTGAGTTGCTTTCCTCTTGAACCCTTCACTTCAAGCAAACATAGACTGAATCTTACAAATAAAAATAAAGTAAAGATGTTTTCATAGGCAAATTGTATTTTATAAAATTAAGTTATATTCTATTCTACCTGATCTGTGAGTAATTGGATCCAGTTCGTATTGGCTGCACTGTCTATCAAACACATAACTGTGTCTTGGTGTGAGAGGGTTTGATAGCAGACCTATGTTAATTTGTACTTTACCCGCGTAATGAAAGGGCGTATCAGTTTCAATGGAATCGATTTTAGCTGTCTCCCGGGCTGCAATGGGTTACTGCTCCTGCAGTATCCTTTGCGCGTTCTTGTCATTGTCTTTGATTGGCTGGAATGGTGCTGCGCGCGCTCCGTGGATCGCTTGCGCGAGGCAGTTAATCAGCAGCTGCTGAGGCCAAGTTCATCCGCTCACACGCGCTAGGAATGGCATTGCTACCAGATCAAACAACAACACCGTCTATGGGAACATTCACAAAGACAGCAACAAGCTTATTTACAAATGTTCTGCTGCACATTAGGGCATAGCAAGTTAAGAGAACCTGTTCCGGAGACACCTCACACAAACAACAGCACATAGAGCACCTGTCAAGAGGAGAGGGTTTACAGTCCTTCAAAGAAAGATAAGAAAACATCACACTTCAATTGTTGGAGACAAACTGAACGCTTCAGCGTTATTTTGAAGTTTTTTAAAGCGAATTTTTCACACTAGCCTATCAACACATCTAGGCATCCTAACAAATAGCATCGGTCCTGTTTTGGAAGTGACGCTGTGCCAACGGTAGTGGATTGCATAAAATACTTTAACTTTTTGCAATCCTCTAATCTAGGTTTAACGATTTGGTCAGCGACCTACTGCCAACTTCTGTATTGCCTATAATGTAAGTGCAAATAGTTATCCATTTCAAAACTTGATCTTGCATGGTTTTGTTCGTAATAACACGTGGATTGGAATTTTGGGAAATGATGCTGTGCGCACGGAGGATGCAAACCGGTCGGAGATTGTGGCTTTAAGCCTTTTATTTTTCTAATCGTCTAAGCATCTTAAAGAGATAACATTTCAGTAAATTCAAAATAAGGTTAATGGTGAGCTTTTTATGACAAGAAACCGGTTCCAAAGAAGC
The DNA here is from genome assembly GCF_018296145.1 of Oncorhynchus tshawytscha. NCBI lineage: Eukaryota > Metazoa > Chordata > Actinopteri > Salmoniformes > Salmonidae > Oncorhynchus > Oncorhynchus tshawytscha. Next base: position 18,690,258 of record NC_056436.1, on the reverse strand, counting down.
GCCTGAAATGTGTTAATATGTTTAACTTTTTAGGTAAAAGTTCCTGACCGCCGGTCACTTCTTATATTTAAACTTCTAGATCACCAGTCATCAATAACCCTAATCAATGTTCCACTTTTACATAGAGAACATGCTAAAGTAAATTAATATATCTTATTTCTGAATAGTTCAGTAACATAAGGCTAGACTTTACAATATTTTATGCAAGAATTACGCGTAATGCTGCAATAGTCTACTTGGCACAACAGATTCGAAATTTTATCATTCTAGATAAAGAACAATATTCACTGATCTCCACTGTCTCCAACTACAAATCCGTGCGTAGAGGACGCGTTTCCTGCCCCGCACATCACCGGCATCAATGTCATTGCTAACCTCCCGAAAGCTGTGAAAGCTAGAGAAATCAAGACGTAGAATGGCCGATGAGCTGGTAACCATCACTAATGGGATTGTGATGTGACTTGTTCGGCTGGAGGGACGGCTGCTGCTATTCGTTGAAATATCTCCATAGACCCGGTGCGTGTTCAATCTACCAGAGCGGGGATGATCAGAATCTTCCCGGATTTCAGCGTTCAGGTGACAGCGGCAAGTGGAGGAGCCGGGGGAATGCCATCAGGTCACGCCATGGGGAGAGTCCCCGGTACAACTAACGGGAACCCGCAGAACGTCCAGGGGATCACCTCCTATCAACAAAGGTATGTTGACCACTGGGGAAATGTGTTTAGTTTTATTTTATTTCACCCATTCTTTCATTCAGACATAGCCACACAATAATAGACATATAGAGATGACAGAGATATAGATTGATAGAGATAGAGATATAAGTCACTAAACACTTTGGGTTGGTTTTGGAGATGGGTACCACACAGAGGTGTCATGCTCATAGGGGGCACGTGCCCCCTCAGATTTGTCCTGTAAAAAAATATATTTAAAAAAAAATACATTTTTTAAATAGGTTCCCAATCTTCCAACCTCATAACTAGCTACCAAAAAGACATTTCAGGCTATCAATCAAGTTAGAGTAGCTAGCTCGTGTAACTATCTTAGTGGGCATGCCTGCTGGCAAGGTTGGTAGACTTAAGAAATGCTAGCAATAACTAAATGTGCCGAATAAGACTCCCATGCCTTTCAATATTTTACCCAGACTTTAGCAGAGATGCAGAGAAGCATACTTAGTTTCCTGAAAAAAATAACCATCTGTCAGGAGGATACAGACAGCTCAAGAGGTATACTTAGATATTAAGAAAAAAACATACATTTATTTTTACATAGAATTAAGCATGATGATTATGGGTCTAGATTGCAGGAAAAAGCTGTTTCAGGTGTTTGAAAAATGCTAAATTCTCCAATTTATGGACATGGGGCTTAGCCCCGATTCAATAGACTATTCAAGTGTTGTTTATGCACCACATTATACATGCAACAGCGTGTAAAGTAACTTTCTTACTACATTCCGCAGGTAATCACCAACCCCCAGCCCTGCTCACGTACTTTATTCCCCTTCAGATTTTGGGGGTGCATAACGACCCTGCTACCACATTTATAACATATGGCATTATCAAGTTTCACATCTTGCTATTTATGCGATATAGGCCATATGGATGACAATAATTGGAGTGGGATTAGTTAAAATGGTGATTACCTGCAGAATGTAGTAAGAAAGTTACTTTACATGCTGCTGCATGTATAATGAGGTGCATACAACAACACTTGGCTACACAGTCAACTTATTCTGAAAGATGACTTAAAGTAGGCTATCCATGACACCTTCATACCATTCAATAGACTATTTTACAATAAATAATTAGGGTAATCTATAGACCTTCACTGAACATTTTACTTGATACTTGATCATGCATGGCTATAAAGCCTGTCAAAGATAATTAGGGTAATTATTTTATACACCGAGACTTAATGACTGGCAAAAGTTGACACATTGACTTTAGAAACCAATGATATTTGTGTTTAAATGCTTTTGCAACCCATATTTAAAATCACATGTATTCTAGAGTGACTCATTATATTTTAAAAAACATGTTGGGAAACCTATCTTGTTTCAGGTGAAAAATATATAGATTATAGCCTACATCTGCTCTCTGAAAGAGAAATGTTGAAAGGAAACTAGTGGCATGACACCTGCTAAAATATAAACATAACATTTTTGGGGGTTAAATTAACCGACGATAATCCATAGGAATTTTTTCTAAGGCAAAAGTTGTATTTTCTTTGATCATATTATATAACAAAAAAAAAACGTTTATAGGCTTAGTATTTTCAAACCAACTGTAGTCTATGTGTTCACATTTGGTTATATACAAATTACCTGAAGTTTGTATTTAGCATCTGGTCAACACATTTTGACAAGTCAGTGACCTTGATTGTTCATTGATTGAAGACTAGTTTTGATCTGATGTGACACTCTAATGATAATGCATTTAAATGCAAATGATTGAACAATTAGGCTAATGTATGGCTAATTCATATGTTATAATACACTAAAATAGCATTTGCTTTTTAAATTAAACTAAAGTGAATCACACCCAGATACCTCTTATATAATAGGCCTACTTAAAACAGATATACAGTAAATGTATGTGGATATCTTTTCATTTCAATTATGAATGTTGGACGTTGTTAATAATATAGGCCTATAGTCCTCATAAAATAAACACTTTTTTAAATCAACTATGAAATTGATACAACAAGTGGCATGTGTCCACTGTCTAATATATACATATTTGATAATGACAATTCTAATCAAATTTGTTTTATAAATACTTGAGCATTGGAAATAGTCACATCCAATATCTATCCGCAAGACTTATTGCTATCAAAAACATTTCCATTTACTTTAGTGAGAAAACCTCATAGGCCAATGCATAAAACTATAGATGCGTCTTATAGCAGTTACAAAAAGCACAGGATATTTGCGTATCGCAACCTGTATAACGGAAAATGACAACTGTCTCCAACTACAACTGAGTGGCGTTGTTGCTCTGGCTGGAGAGAAGATGTTTCCTTTTTCTCATAGAGCGAGCCAGGAAAAGCTGGAAAATGCACAGACAAACAGACTTAGAAAAATCCTTTACGAAGCACCGGAGACAACGCGCTCTTGTGGAAAAATGTAATGAAACGATGTGCATAGAGTAGCCTAGCATTTCCACTGCTACAAGCCGAGCCCCATGTATCAGGAGAGCAGCGGGATTTGAGAAGCGCATCCCCCGGTTTCCACTCACTTTTCTTGGCATGCCTTTCGAGCTCGGTCTTGGGGTTTTTTGCTCCTTTTTTCACGCTCATGAACGCCAATCCACGGAGACGGGGGCACGGTTGGTCCACATCAGCGCTACAGCTTTGTTTAAATATACCCAGACTACATGAAGCATTGTTGTCAGGCGTCACGGCTTTATGTCAAAATAAATCTGAAGAAAAAAAAAGTAAGAAATCAAATAATTGTAGGAAGATGGCGCCCACCAAGCCTAGCATTCAGCAAGACCCTACAAGAAGAGAACGGTAACGCTTGGAGTGTTCTATTTATATATGTAAACGTTAACGCTTCTCATTAGATGCTATGCGATTTTGAGTGGAGATGTCAGAAGTTTCTATGTTACCCTTTCCAGCAGGAGTGCGTCTGAGAATTGGGGACCTTGGCGTTCGGGTAACAGGTATAGCCTTGAGAAGGCGTATGTTATACGGAATAGAGGGCACACACACCGTCAGTGCATATCGTCTGTTAGAGCGCTTCCCTGCATTGCAGGCACTTTCGCATTGTTTCTGCTCTAAGCAAGGTTGTTTAGCGTCGTGAAACATGTGCATTCATCGATGACAATGCCGCTGTTTGTTTCTGTGTAGCATGGAAGTGCTGCTTGCTAGGCCAGGCTGTGCTGTTCTGTGTGCATTGGTGAATCACTGCCTGCTGTTTTGCAGCCGGACACCAGTCACTGAAGCTTGTGAGAGATAAATTAGCATACACCAGCAACCAGCTGTTGAGGAACTTTAAATGAAGCGCATGTCGGATCAGACATCACCCAGCATGTAATGGTTGTAGTAGACCTGTTGTAAAGGACACTTTGGCTTCAGCAGTCAATTGTATTATATGGTTTAATTAGCATCTGTTGAAAACAAGCAGGTGATTAGATGTAAATGAATAATGGTGTGTTGATACCTGGAGTTGAAAGTGTCTCTTGAAGGCGAGTAGGCAATTGTATTTTCGCAAATAATAGAACAATTCTAATTATGGGATAGCTACATCCTTATGTTGTTTTTCTTCCACAACATCAAACAAATTAGAATTAAGCTTTAGGATCTGAGTTTATTTCAGATAATGACAACTTCATAACAGACAGTTTTACATCTATGTGTTATTGAACGCAGTGCTCATGCTTTTATGGAATATAACAAACCAGCTACAATATATCAATGTGTACTGGGATGTAATCTGTTAGGACACATTCTATCTAACATGCTTGTGTTACATTTGAACATAAACTTGATCAGGTAATTTTTGTATGTGTATGTCAGAAAAACTAATATAGTGAAAACTTGACTTGGACCATTACTGTCAAAACTTGCTATTGTGCATTATTATTATACAATACTCATGTTGTTAATAATCCTAATGAAACATTTACTAACTGTCTGTTCTGAGTAAATGAAGGCCTGCGATTTCACTTTTTCACAATTTCATTCAGCAAGTTTGCAATTGCAGCAGTATCCAGCCAGCTGCAGCAGGAAATGTTTATGCTAAATCAGTCTCTGGTAATCTCTCTAGCAGGAGCATATTTGTGTGCCATTCTGGGTTATATCTGAGAGATAGGAATCTTGAATATGGAATTAATTTAGAGGGGGAAACTTCATAGCCTGTGGATGAGTGCTTTCTTTATCACTGGTCTCCTATTGCCATTCTGCAGAGGTTAATCAGACTGTGATTTGTCATTCTGCTTCGCTTGAGAGTTGAACTAAATAACACTTGAGTCTGAGAATTCTGATTGAAGGACCATGTGAATATATTTAATTTAATGCCCCTCTTAATAGCATCCTGATGTTTGCCAGAGTGGGAGGTAGGCTGTTTATAGTCGCTGCTGTCCTCAAGGTGGTGGAATCTGACTAATGCCAGCCTGACTGACTTGGGCAAACAACTTCCCTGTCTGGATTAAGGAGAGGGAGAGAGAGAGACCCAGAAAACCTGAGCCTACGCCTTCACTATGGTGAATCACTAAAACAATACAGAAATACACGACAGAAAAGAAGGAACAGCACGTCAGAAATCAGCTCAATGTAATTGAAGAATCCATAGAATCTAGCCACTTCTGGGAAAATTGGAAACTCTAAACAAACAAAAACACAAAGTGTTATCTGTTCAAACGGAGATGTATGAATAAACCACTTCTCCGATCTTTTTGGCTCAAAAACAAAGAACAAACAGCAAAACATATACATGATCAAATACAAATCTATACATGATCAAATACAAATCTATTAAACTATTAACTAACTATTAAAGCTATTATCCAGAAACCACTGGATTCTCCAATTACATTGAATGAACAAAATACAAACCCTCCAACCCAAAAAGACCTGTGGGGTTGATGGTATCCTAAATGTAATGATAAAATATACAGACCACAATTTCCAATTGGCTATACTTAAACTCTTTAACATCATCCTCAGCTCTGGCATATTTCCCAATATTTGAAACAAGGACTGATCACCCCAATCCACAAAAGTGGAGAAATTTGACCCCAATAACTACCGTGGGATATGTGTCAACAGCAACCTTGGGAAAATCCTCTGCATTATCATTAACAGCAGACTCGTACATTTCCTCAGCGAAAACAATGTACTGAGCAAATGTCAAATTGGCTTTTTACCAAATGACCGTACGACAGACCACGTATTCACCCTGCACACCCTAATTAACAAACAAACAAACCAAAACAAAGGCAAAGTCTTCTCATGCTTTGTTGATTTCAAAAAAGCTTTTGACTCAATTTGGCATGAGGGTCTGCTATACAAATTGATGAAAAGGGGTGTTGGGGGAAAAATATACAACATTATAAAATCCATGTACACAAACAACAAGTGTGTGGTTAAAATTGGCAAAAAACACACATTTCTTTCCACAGGGCCAGGGGGTGAGACAGGGATGTAGCTCAAGCTCCACCCTCTTCAACATATATATCAATGAATTGGCGAGGTCACTAGAACCGTCTGAAGCACCCGGCCTCAATAGAATCTCAAATGTCTCCTGTTTGCTGATGATCTGATGCTGCTGTCCCCAACCGAGGAGGGCCTACAGCAGCACCTAGATCTTCTGCACAGATTCTGTCAGACCTGGGCCTTGACAGTAAATCTCAGTAAGACAGCAATAATGGTGTTCCAAAAAAGGTCCAGTTGCCAGGACCACGAATACAAAATCCATCTAGACACCGTTGCCCTAGAGCACACAAAAAACTATACATACCTCGGGCCTAAACATCATCGCCACAGGTAACTTCCACAAAGCTGTGAACGATTTGAGAGACAAGGCAAGAAGGGCCTTCTATGCCATCAAAAGGAACATAAAATTTGACATACCAATTAGGATCTAGCTAAAAATTCTTGAATCAGCTATAGAACCCATTGCTCTTTAAGCTTGTGAGATCTGGGGTCTGCTCACCAACAAAGAATTCACAAAATGGGACAAACACCAAATTGAGACTCTTTCTGCAAAAATATCCTTAATGTACAACATAAAACACCAAATAATGCATGCAGACCAAAATTAGGCCAATACCCGCTAATGATCAAAATCAAGAAAAGAGCTTTTAAATTCTACAACCACCTAAAAGGAAGTGATTCCCAATCCTTCCATAACATTTACCTGGAGAAGAGTCCCCTAAGCAAGCTGGTTCTGGTGCTCTTAGACCCAACCAAATCATGAAAACAAAAATATAATTACTTGACTCATTGGAAAGTGCAATTTGGCCCCAAACAGAGAGTACACAGTGGCAGAATACCTGACCACTGTGACTGACCCAAAGTTAAGGAAATATTTGACTATGTACATACTCAGTGAGCATAGTCTAGTTATTGAGAAAGGCTGCTGAAGGCAGACTCCCATATCTATTGGGTGAAATACCACAGTGTGCAATCACATCAGCAAGATTTGTGACCTGTTGCCACAAGAAATGGGAAACCAGTGAAGAACAAACACCATAGTAAATTCAACTTATATATATGCTTATTTATTTTATTTATGTACTTTAACTATTTGCACATCATTACAACATTGAATGTAGACATAATATGACATTTTAAATGTCTATATTATTTTGTTACTTTAGTTTGTGTAATGTTTACTGGACATGTTTTATTGTTTATTTCACTTTTGTTTATTATCTATTTCACTTGCTTTGGCAATGTAAACCTATGTTTCCCATGCCAATAAAGCCCCTTGAATTGAATTGCATTGAATTGAATCGAGAGAGAGAGAGAGAGAGACAGAGAGAGAGAGAGAGAGAGAGAGAGAGAGAGAGAGAGAGAGAGAGAGAGAGAGAGAGACAGTGTTGGCTTGAGTTCACACACAACAGAGTAACTAACCACACAGTTGGCTTGGTTTCATAAAACAATTCCCCCCTCTGGGCAAACAAAAGTGCTAATTTGTTCTATTTCCTGTTCTGTTCACTTCAGAATATTTGCAGAACAGAGTTAAGAATTAGTATAACTAAGATCGCTATAGTCTGTAGAGATGAGCAACGTGATGGTGTAGTTGCTGTGAAGACAGTGTATTAGGCTATGTTTAGGTAAAAATAATGCCACATTCTACTTTGTTTTGATGGAATTATAGAGTGAGCTTGGCATTTTTTGCTTGTGGTCTCAAATATTAAAGCATTGCATTTTTTTCCTAGCTATTATTTCAGTACGTAATTAATGTTTACAATGACAGAGGTATATCTTGCTGTGATTTTCACTTGTCGTAAACAACTTGAACCAGGCAGCAATGTACAGACAGTATAGTCTAATGGTATTTTTTTTTACTCTTAAAACCATTTTCACTTCAAATGAAATACTAGATACATATTAGATGAAACTGACAATCTTTTGTGGGAAGGAGTGCTTTGGACCAAAGCAAAAGTTCAAGGAAACAGCCAGTCAGCAAAATACAGTAATGTGTTATTGTCAGAGAACACTGAGAGAGGATATTACATCTCATAGTTACAGCCCGAAGTTGGGATGGACCTTATTAAAAAAATGTACCTGTTCACCGCACAGCCCCCCTTATTGGTTCTTTTCACAACGATGGTGATTGTCAGTGTGTGCTTTTTTTTCCAGTAGCGATGGTAGAGGTAGTGGGGCTTCCTGGGGGATTTTTAGTTTGTTGATAAGGTTTTAAAGGACATTCTACTCCAAGATGCTTGAACGTTAATTTATGTTCTCTTCCTTTGAAACTCCTCTGAAAATCGAGGAGAGTTACATTTTATCTCTTGATCTCAATGACATTGCCAGCCAATTCTATATTAACTCCAAAAATGATATAGCTAGCCTAACGTTACTGAATCTTAGCTAACACATACATCTATTAACAGGGTTGGCAACACTTCCAGGATTACAAGCTAGCTAGATAGTTACCTTGGAGGTTTCTCTGTCAATCCGATGAGAATCTGAGAAAGATATGTAACTTGTTGTAAATTGTTACTCTGATCTTCAATTCGTGTCTTTGCCGAGCTGCTAAATGAATATAGGGGAAACACTGATGATGGTGCACTAGATAGGGTGTGTTGCTGTAAAACCATGGTACAGAGGACACACTATCCAATCCTCTCGGTTGGATGTTGCACTGTAAGAGAACAGAGGTGTATAACCCATTATAACTGTGTTTATTTCTCTCAATTAGGATTGATTTCCTGTGTGTGTTTCTCTCTCTGGCTGCACACATGTCGTCGTCGGCACTGTGATGCGATGCAAGTGGTGTGTTGATTACCGTTGTTCTCCTCCTCTTTTCTCCTCTGTGCGTGTATGTGTGTGTGTGTGTGTCCGCCACTGCACTGTTACTGTCAAGGTCAGAGTATGGAGCGAGTGAGACCTAAAGAGTATGCATCCTGGGCATAAGGTGTAATAATGTTGCAGCCATGGAGTTGTACTATAGCTATTTCTGCATTAAAGTACAAGGCTTGTCTAGAGAGAGAGATGTTGCTTGTGTTTTACTACCCGTATGTGTGTGTGTGTGTGTCCGCCACTGCACTGTTACTGTCAAGGTCAGAGTATGGAGCGAGTGAGACCTAAAGAGTATGCATCCTGGGCATAAGGTGTAATAAGGTGTAATAATGTTGCAGCCATGGAGTTGTACTATAGCTATTTCTGCATTAAAGTACAAGGCTTATCTAGAGAGAGAGATGTTGCTTGTGTTTTGCTACCCGTTTCATGATGCTGCTCACCAAACACTACTTGATCATATTGTATTTTTCTTGCTGTGTAGATTTCAGGCGTGGTTGGCTGGCTGCCATTTGTACCATCTATAGATTGCAGCAACTGTATAGAAGTAGTAGACGGCTCAGAGCTCAGAGAAAAGCACCGTTGAGGACTATTCTCTCTGCTTATCCATTCCTAGTACTATAAATATGTATTAGATGTGTTATAACACCCTTATTAATGATCTCAGTGATATTTATCCAACATAGCTATTCTCATACACATACAGTGAGTAGTGCACTATTATATATAGCTCTGTTTACGTGCTCATACCCTATTATTGCTCCCTGGAAATTCCATGGCAATGCACAGACAGGCACACTGAAATTGCATAGTGTATTTGAATAGAATGGCTGTGCTATATCCACTCTCTCTCCCACCTCACCTCACTATACTGGAGGGAAAGGAATCACTATAGGTCTGCTGACGAGGCAGCTTTCTCAGGTGCCTGTCCTTCAGCACCTAGCTAGTTCAATTACCAAGTAGGATTGTTTAGATAGACAAGGACTCGCTCCCTCACTCGCTCCCTCTTTCTCTCTCTCTTTTGTCCTCCATCTATTTGTAAGAGAATGACTGTTCCGTCCTGTCCTCCCTGCTGGTTTCCTTTGGGGAAAAACCATTCTCTGTATTCATCACAATCACTAAGCAGCGGCTTGACATACAATATTTAATGCTTTGTTTACACACCAAAGTCACGACTTTGAATATTCGCAGGTGACTTGGAAATTGCCAGAGAGCGCAGGCACGGCACACTGCTATCGTTTAATGCCCGTCCTCAGCAGAGAAGAGACCTGCGTTTAGTGTCTGTGCTTCCAGACAGATGTTGAGCATGTTGATTTCCATCTGGTGCTTTAGGTAATGCTCTCTTCTAAAGCTACCAGCAAAACCTGCCCTCTACTCACGCTCTGATTTGATTTGATTTGATTTCACAGTCTACCGCTGTAAACCTGCTCTCCTAACCTACATCTCATCATACTGTAGTAGTCTACAAATGGGAAATTGTATCTCAAATTTTCCTCTGTGTGCTACTGCAGAATCTCTTCTTCTCTTCCTCTTTCCTCCTCAATGATGGCCAGATTTGTAACCGACGCTTTGAACAATAATGTCTCCAGACGTCTCCATGCCACAACGTTGATCTGTTGGAGCAACTTACGGACATTAAGCCCCGATAATTTTCTCCCCTGATCGTCCCAGTCTCCCCGGCTCTGACCACAGGCACCTGCAGGGCTCTCCTTGATGATCAAGGGACTGTAAAATTGCGATTGATTATTCAGTTTAGCGTGAGAGAGGCAGAGCAGGGGGTAGGAACCCAACCAGGTTATCTGCCCTAGCTCAGTCTGCTGATATAGTTCCAATGACATGTTACAGACCTTGACCTGGAATAAAGGGATTCCTCCTATGGGGAATCGCTGGGTAGCTGGGTAGCCTACCCAACCTGTCTGTCTGTTTGTCAGTCTATCTGTCTTGTGAAGTAGCAGTAACCCCTGGCCTAGTCTCGCAAAACCTTACATCAAAATCACGTTGCTGTCAAGCCTTTTTTGGAAGCCTGGTTCTCGACAAAGGTTACCCCTGGACAACCACTCCCACAAAGGAGCTGTGGATCTGTAGATATTCCTAGTGAAACATTCCTTAAGGAGAAGGCCCTGTGCTGGGTTTTACTTGGTGGCACTTGAATGTGATTGTAGTGCAGTCTTGTTTAAACGAATGTAATTTGAATCCAGCGTTCCAACACATACACAGTTCCACACAGAACACTGCACATAGATGCGGTAAAGAGGTCAATGAAACTCAACAAAAACAATGGAATTGCCATGGAAACGTGTGGGGGAAAGGGCCGTGGGGAAAGATCCTGAGTCTCCTCATTGCCCCCCAGCAAAATGATTCTACATTTAGGATATTGTTTATATGTGTATTTCACACTATGTTGAGGTAAAAACCAGCGTATAATTGTATTATTATTAACCTTTATTTAAACAGGGGAAACAAGCTGAGACAGTCTCTCTTACAGTTGTGCCGTGCAATGAATAATAATTTAAAATCAAACATAATTAAAACAAGAGGTCGACCGATTAATCGGAATGGCCGATTAATTAGGGCCGATTTCAAGTTTTCATAACAATCGGAAACCGTTATTTTTGGGCGCCGTATTGCCGATTTTTAAATTTTGTACATTTTTGTATTTATTTTTATACCTTTATTTAGCTAGGCAAGTCAGTTAAGAACACATTCTTATTTTCAATGACGGCCTAGGAACAGTGGGTTAACTGCCTTGTTCAGGGGCAGAACGACAGATTTTCACCTTGTCAGCTTGGGGGACCCAATCTTGCAACCTTACAGTTAACTAGTCCAACGCAATAACGACCTGCCTCTCTCTCGTTGCACTCCACAAGGAGACTGACTGCCTGTTACGCAAATGCAGTAAGCCAAGGTAAGTTGCTAGCTAGTATTAAACTTATCTTATAAAAAACAATCAATCATAATCACTAGTTAACTACACATGGTTGATGATATTACGAGATATTATCTAGCGTGTCCTGCGTTGCATATAATCTGACTGAGCATACAAGCATACAAGTATCTAAGTATCTGACTGAGCGGTGGTAGGCAGAAGCAGGCGCGTAAACATTCATTCAAACAGCACTTTCTTGCGTTTTGCCAGCAGCTCTTCGTTGTGCGTCAAGCATTGCGCTGTTTATGACTTCAAGCCTATCAACTCCCGAGATGAGGCTGGTGTAACTGAAGTTAAATGGCTAGCTAGTTAGCGCAGGCTAATAGCGTTTCAAACGTCACTCGCTCTGAGCCTTCTGTAGTTGTTCCCCTTGCTCTGAATGGGTAACGCTGCTTCGATGGTGGCTGTTGTCGTTGTGTTGCTGGTTCGAGCCCAGGGAGGAGCGAGGAGAGGGACGGATGCTATACTGTTACACTGGCAATACTAAAGTGCCTATAAGAACATCCAATAGTCAAAGGTTAATGAAATGGAAATGGTATAGAGGGAAATAGTCCTATAAGTCCTATAATAACTACAACCTAAAACTTCTTACCTTGGAATATTGAAGTCTCATGTTAAAAGGAACCACCAGCTTTCATAAGTTCTCATGTTCTGAGCAAGGAACTGAAACGTTAGGTTTCTTACATAGCACATATTGCACTTTTACTTTCTTCTCCAACACTTTGTTTTTGCATTATTTAAACCAAATTGAACATGTTTCATTATTTACTTGTGGCTAAATTGATTTTATTGATGTATTATATTAAGTTAAAATAAGTGTTCATTCAGTATTGTTGTACTTGTCATTCTTCCAAAAAGTTTTTTTTTTTTTTTTTTAAATCGGCAGAGGAATCGGCATGGGCTTTTTTGGTCCTCCAATAATCGGTATCGGTATCGGCGTCGAAAAATCATAATCGGTCGACCTATAATTAAAACATATAAAAAGTACATGATGGAGATTAAAAATATATGTAAAAATAAACTTCAATAAGAAAAACACACATTACAAAAATAAATCACAGTTTATAATAAAAAGTTAATGTAATGTGCATTTAAACTGTCTTACAGGCACCAAAACATCTAACTGGAGTTCTCTCTGAAATTCATTCCATGAGTGTGGAGCATGATATTCAAATGCCGTTTTGCCTAACTCAAATCAAAACAAATCAAAGTTTATTTGTCACGTGCGCCGGATACAACAGGTGTAGACCTTACAGTGAAATGCTTACTTACAAGCTCTAACCAATGTTGTGAAAAAAAGGTATGTGTGTGTGTGTGTGTGTGTGTAAGTAAAGAAACTGACTATGCTTATGATGAACAGAGAGTAGCAGAGGTGTAAAAATAGTGGTTGGCAGGTGGTGGGACACAATGCAGATAGCCCGGTTAGTCAATGGTTGGGCCAATTTAGGTAGTATGTACATGAATGTATAGTTAAAGTGACTATGCATATAAGAAAAATAGAGAGTAGCAGCAGCATAAAAGAGGCGTTGGGGAGGCACAATGCAAATAGTCCGGGTAACCATTTTGTTACCTGTTCAGGAGTCTTATGGCTTGGGGGTAAAAACTGTTGAGAAGCCTTTTTGTCCTAGACTTGGCACTCCGGTACTGCTTGCTATGCGGTAGTAGAGAGAACAGTCTATGACTGGGGTGGCTGGGGTCTTTGACAATTTTTAGGGCCTTCCTCTGACAGGTCCTGGATGGCAGGCAGCTTTGCCCCAGTGATGTACTGGGCTGTACGCTCTATCCTCTGAAGTGCCTTGCAGTCGGAGGCCGTGCAATTGCCGTACCAGGCAGTGATGCAACTGGTCAGGATGCTCTCTATGTTGCAGCTGTAGAACCTTTTGAGGATCTCAGGACCCATGCCAAATCATTTTAGTTTCCTGGGGTGGAATAGGCTTTGTCGTGCCCTCTTCACGACTGTCATGGTGTGTTTGGACCAATCTAGTTTGTTGTTGATGTGGACACCAAGGAATTTGAAGCTCTCAACCTGCTCCACTACAGCCCCGTCGATGAGAATGGGGACGTGCTCGGTGCTCCTTTTCCTGTAGTCCACAATCATCTCCTTAGTCTTGGTTGCGTTGAGGGATAGGTTGTTATTCTGGCACCACCCAGCCAGGTCTCTGACCTCGTCCCTAAAGGCTGTCTCGTCGTTGTCGGTGATCAGGCCTACCACTGTTGTGTCGTCAGCAAACTTAAAGATGGTGTTGGAGTCGTGCCTGGCCATGCAGTCGTGGGTGAATAGGGAGTACAGGAGGGGACTGAGCACGCACCCCTGGGGAGCTCCAGTGTTGAGGATCAGCGTGGCAGATGTGTTGCTACCTACCCTCACCACCTGGGGGCGGCCTGTCAGGAAGTCCAGGATCCAGTTGCAGAGGGAGGTTTTTAGTCCCAGGTTCCTTAGCTTGATGATGAGCTTTGAGGGTACTATGGTGTTGAACGCTGAGCTGTAGTCAATAAACAGCATTCTCACATAGGTGTTCCTTTTGTCCAGGTGGGAAAGGACCGTCTGGAGTGCAATAGAGATTGCATCATCTGTGGATCTGTTTGGGCGGTATGCAAATTGGAGTGGGTCTAGGGTTTCTGGGATAATGGTGTTGATGTGAGCCATTACCAGCCTTTCAAAGCACTTCATGGCTACGGACGTGAGTGCTACGGGTCTGTAGTCATTTAGGCAGGTTGCCTTTATGTTCTTGGGCATGGTGGTCTGCTTGAAGCATGTTGGTATTACAGACTCAATTAGGGACATGTTGAAAATGTCAGTGAAGACACCTGCCAGTTGGTCAGCACACGCCCGGAGCACATGTCCTGGTAATCTGTCTGGCCCCGCAGCCTTGTGTATGTTGACCATTTTAAAGGTCTTACTCACGTCGGCTACGGAGAGCGTGATCACAGTCATCCGGAACAGCTGATGCTCTCATGCTTGCCTCAGTGTTGCTTGCCTCGAAGCGAGCATAGAAGTGATTTAGCTCATCTGGTAGGCTCGTGTCACTGGACAGCTCGCGGCTGTGCTTCCCTTTGTAGTCTGTAATAGTTTGCAAGCCCTGCCACATCCGACGAGCGTTGCAGCTGATGTAGTATGATTTAATCTTAGCCCTGTATTGACGCTTTGCCTGTTTGATGGTTCATCGCAGGGCATAGCAGGATTTCTTATAAGCTTCCGGGTTAGTGTCCCGCACCTCGAAAGCGGCAGCTCTACCCTTTAGCTCACTGCGAATGTTGCCTGTAATCCATGGCTTCTGGTTGGGGTATGTACGTACAGTCACTGTGGGGACAACGTCTTCAATGCACTTATTGATAAGGCTGGTGACTGATGTGGTGTATTCCTCAATGTCATCGGAAGAATCCCGGAACATGTTCCAGTCTGTGATAGCAAAGCAGTCCTGTAGTTTAGCATCTGCTTCATCTGACCATTTTTTTATAGACCGAGTCACTGGTGCTTCCAGCTTTAATTTGTGCTTGTAAGCAGGAATCAGGAGGATAGAGTTGTGGTCGGATTTACAAAATGGAGGGCGAGGGAGAGCTTTGTATGCGCGTCTCTGTGTGTGGAGTACAGGTGATCTAGAACCCCCCTGGTTGCACATTTAACATGTTGATAGACATTTGGTAGAACTGATTTAAGTTTCCCTGCATTAAAGTCTCCGGCCACTAGGAGCGCCGCCTCTGGGTGAGGGGTTTCCTGTTTGCTTATTTCCTTATACAGCTGACTGAGTGCGGTCTTACTGCCAGCATCTGTCTGTGATGGTAAATAAACAGCCACGCAAAGTATAGCTGAGAACTCTCTAGGCAAGTAGTGTGGCCTGCAGTTTATCACAATATACTCTACTTCAGGCAAGCAAAATCTAGAGACTTCTTTAGATTTCGTGCACCAGCTGTTGTTTACAAATATGCACAGACCGCCCCCCCCCTCGTGTGCTGTTCTATCCTGCCGTTGCAGCGTGTATCCCGCCAGCTAAATATCCATGTCATTCCGTGAAGCATAGGATATTACAGTTTTTGATGTCCCGTTGGTAGGATATTCGTGATCGTACCTCATCTAGTTTATTGTCCAGTGATTGCATGTTGGTGAGTAATATTGACGGTAACGGCAGCTTTCCTAATTGCCTTCTGCGGGTCTGGACGAGGCATCCGGCTCTTCGTTCTCTGCGTCGCTTCCTTTTGCGAATAATTGGGATGTCTGGCCTGTGGGGTGTTGGTGAGAATATTGTGTGAGTCCTGCTTGTTGTTGTTGTTGAAGAAATCTTTGTCTAATCTGAGGTGAGTGATCGCTGTCCTGATATCCAGAAGCTCTTTTCTTCCGTACATAATGTTGCAGAAACATTATGTACAAAACAATTTACAAATATCGTGAAAAAACACATAATAGCACAATTGGTAAGGAGACCGTAAAACGGCGGCCATCTCCTCTGGCGCCGGTGAATCTGGGGTATCTCTAGCACTAGCATGTCCTGTGACTGTCATGCCCTTACCTTAGAGAGACGTTTTATTTTCTCTATTTAGTTAGGTCAGGGTGTGATGTGCGGTGGGCATTCTAAAGTTTTGTTTTCTATGTTTCTTTATTTCTATGTTTTGGCCTGGTATGGTTCTCAATCAGGGACAGCTGTCTATCATTGTCTCTGGTTGGGAATCATACTTAGGTAGCCCTTTTTCCCTCCTTTCAGTGTGGGTAGTTAACTTTGTTAGTTGCACTATAGCCCTGTAAGCTTTTATTTTGGAACAAAACAAGAAACAAGAAAAACAACCATGATGTTTTTCTTGTTTCTTGTTTTGTTCCAAAATAAAAGGAAAATGTACGCTAACCACGCTGCACTTTGGTCCACTTATTTCTTCCTTCTAGGAAGACGGCCGTGACAGTGACCGAGTCTGATACAGTGGGGCAAAAAAGTATTTAGTCAGCCACCAATTGTGCAAGTTCTCCCACTTAAAAAGATGAGAGAGGTCTGTAATTTTCATCATAGGTACACTTCAACTATGACAGACAAAATGAGAAAAAAAATCCAGAAAAATCACATTGTAGGATTTTTAATGAATTTATTTGCAAATTATGGTATTTAATTCAAGAAAACACCAGTATAAACACAATACTATGGTGCTGGAAAAATACCGATACCACGAAATAAATGGGCGTAACAACAAAACCCGGCAACAATAATACCAGCCTTACAATAAAACAAACACTCTGGGGGGGGACCAGAGGGTTAAATAATGAACATGTAATGGGGGAATTGAAACCAGGTGTCTAAAAAGCAAAGACAAAACAAAGGAAAATGAAAAGTGGATCGGTGATGGCTAGAAGGCCGGTGACATCGACCGCCGAACGCCGCTCAAACAAGGTGAGGGACCGACTCCGGTGGAAGTCGTGACACACCAGTATCCCTACCTTTGTGCAGAGGCAGTACATAGGCAGTTTTTCTAATCTTAGGTATGACCCCAGAGGTCTACGTGAGGTTAAAAATATGAGTAAGAACACCAGAGATAAGTGGTGCAGCTCTAGCCAGAAACCCTGGGTCAAATTTGTCAGCCCTGTTGCTTTCTTAGTGTTTATGGCTAGCAAGGCATCAATAACTTTCTTCTCTGTGAAGAGGCTTAGTGAGAAACCCTGACCATCAGCATCAGCATTCTCATGCATAATCCCTTCATATGTATCTTTTCTTCCTTCATTTGTGGTCGACATTTTCTCCAAAAGATTGCCTGCTGCAATGAAGTGATTGTTGAAGGCATTAGCAATGGCATTCTTATCAGTAATGAGTCCAGTATCCAACCATATCTGATTTGGGAGTGTGGAGTGCATATTGTCCTTTAATGTTTTAACTACTTTACAGAATTTGGCTGGATTCCTATAACAATCATTTAAGATAGTCACATAGTAATCCGATTTTGTTCTTCTAACAAGTCTGATGCACAGGTTTCTCAGCAGCCTAAAAGTCAGCCAGTCAGAGCTAGAAGAAGGTCTCTAGCCTTAGCCCATGCTAAAGCTTTTTTTACAAATAGCATCAGAAATGTCCGAGATCCTGTAAGAAAGCTTGTTCTCTAAGGTTTGTGTCATTTATTTTGGTGATAATACAAGGTTAGGCCCTATGAATTCTGACTTCTCTAACACATACAATGGGGCAGTGATCACTGACACCTAGTGGAAATACTCCCCTAGCTCTATATTTCTCAGGTGAATTTGTTAGTATAAACTCAGCAATAAGAAATGTCCCTTTTTCAGGACCCTGTCTTTCCAAGATAATTCGTAAAAATTCAAATAACTTCATTGTAAAGGGTTTAAACATTGTTTCCCATGCTTGTTCAATGAACCATAAAACATGTATGAACATGCACCTGTGGAACGTGCGCTAAGACACTAACAGCTTACAGGCAATGTAAGGTCACAGTTATGAAAACTTAGGACACTAAATATGCCTTTCTACTGACTCTGAAAAACACCAAAAGAAAGATGCCCAGGGTTCCTTAGGCATGCTGCAAGGAGGCATGAGGACTGCAGATTTGGCCAGGGAACTAAATTGCAATGTCCGTACTGTGCTACAGGGAGACAGGACGGACAGGATCGTCCTCGCAGTGGCAGACCACGTGCAACAACACCTGCACAGGATCGGTACATCCGAACATCACACCTGCAGGGCTGTTCGCACTACCCTCTGTAGTGCCTTGCTCGGAGGCCGAGCAGTTGACATACCAGTCAGGATGCTCACGATGGTGCAGCTGTAGAACCCTTTGAGGATCTGAGGACCAATGCCAAATCTTTTCAGTCTCCTGAGGGGGAATACATTTTGTCGTGCCCTCTTCACTACTGTCTTGGTGTACTTGGACCATGTTAGTTTGTTGGTGATGTGAACACCAAGGAACTTGAAGCTCTCAACCAGCTCCACTCAGTCCTCTTTTTACTGTAGTCCACAATCACCTCCTTTGTCTTGATCACGTTGAGGGAGAGGTTGTTGTCCTGGCACACACGGCCATGTCTGACCTCCTCCCTATAGGCTGTCTTCATGGTTAAAGACATGAGTGCTACGGGTCGGTAGTCATTTAGGCAGGTTACCTTGGTGTTCTTGGGCACAGGCACTATGGTGGTCTGCTTAAAACATGTTGGTATTACAGACTCGGACAGGGAGAGGTTGAAAATGTCAGTGAAGACACTTTCCAGTTGGTCAGCGCATGCTCAGAGTACACGTCCTTGTAATCCATCTGGCCCTGCGGCCTTGTGAATGGTGACCTGTGTAAAGGTCTTACTCACATCGGCTGCGGAGGGTGTGATGACACATGCATGTTTCAGTGCCATTTGCCTCGAAGTGAGCATAGAAGTAGTTTAGCTCATCTGGAAGGCTTGTGTCACTTGAACTCTGTGAAGCATTTATTTGGGCTGCAATCTGAGGTTCAGTTATTCTAATGAATTTATCCTCTGCAGCAGAGGTAACTCTGGGTCTTCCTTTCCTGTGGCGGTTCTCATGAGAGCCAGTTTCATTATAGCGCTTGATTCTTTTTGCGACTGTTCCTGATTCCTGACCTTCATGTCTTAAAGTAATGATGGACTGTCATTTCTCTTTGCTTATTTGAGCTGTTCTTGCCCTAATATGGACATGGTCTTTTACCAAACAAGTCTATCTTCTGTATTCTCAACCGATTATGATTTTTCAATGCCAGTACCGATTATTGGAGGACCAAAAAAAGCCGATACTAATTAATCGTCCAATTTCTATATATACAGTTGAAGTTGGAAGTTTACATACACCATAGCCAAATACATTTAAACTCAGGTTTTCACAATTCCTGACATTTAATCCTAGTAAAAATTCCCTGTCTTAGGTCAGTTAGAATCACCACTTTATTTTAAGAATGTGAAATGTCAGAAGAATAGTAGCGAGAATGATATATTTCAGCTATTATTTCTTTCATCACATTCCCAGTGGGTCAGATGTTTACATACACTCCATTTGGAAGCCCCATTTGTGACCAAGCTTTAACTTCCTGACTGATGACTTGAGATGTTGCTTCAATATATCCACATAATTTCCCTTCCTCATGATGTCATCTATTTTGTGAAGTGGACCAGTCCCTCCTGCAGCAAAGCACCCCCACAACATGCTGCTGCCACCCCTGTGCTTCACGGTTGTGATGGTGTTCTTCGGCTTGCAAGCCTCCCCGTTTTTCCTCCAAACATAATGATGGTCATTATGGCCAAACAAACAGTTCTATTTTTGTTTCATCAGACCAGAGGACATTTCTCCAAAAAAGTACGACCTTAGTCCCCATGTGCAGTTGCAAACCGTAGCCTGGCTTTTTTTATGGCGGTTTTGGAGCAGTGGCCTCTTCCTTGCTGAGCAGCCTTTCAGGGTATGTAGATATAGGACTTGTTTTACCGTGGATTTTGATACTTTTGTACCTGTTTCCTTACACGGTCCTTTGCTGTTGTTCTGGGATTGATTTGCACTTTTCCCACAAAAGTATGTTCATCTCTTGTAGACAGAACACGTCTCCTTCCTAAGTGGTATGACGGCTGTGTGGTCCTATGGTGTTTATACTTACGTACTATTGTTTGTACAGATGAACGTGGTACCTTCAGGCGTTTGAAAATTGCTCCCAAGGATGAACCAGAGTTGTGGAGGTCTACAATTCTTTTTCTGAGATCTTGGCTGATTTCTTTTGATTTGTCCATAATGTCAAGCAAAGAGGCACTGAGTTTGAAGGTCAGACTTGGAATACATCCACAGGTACACCTCCAATTGACTCAAATTATGTCAATTAGCCTATCAGAATCTTCTAAAGCCATGACATCATTTTCTGGAATTTTCCAAGCTATTTAAAGGCACAGTCAACTTAGTGTATGTAAACTTCTGACCCACTGGAATTGTGATACAGTGAGTTATAAGTGAAATAATCTGTCAGAAACAATTGTTGGAAAAATTACTTGTGTCATACACAAAGTAGATGTCCTAACCAACTTGCCAAAACTATAGTTTGTTAACAAGAAATTTGTGGAGTGGTTGAAAACGAGTTTCAATGACTCCAACCTAAGTGTATGTAAAGTTCCAACTTCAACTGTATATTTGTAATAATGACAATTACAACAATCCTGAATGAACAATGAACCCTTTTATTTTAACTTAATACAAGACATAAATCAAATCAATTTAGTCTCAAATAAATAATGAAAGATGTTCAATTTGGTTTAAATAATGCAAAACAACAGTGTTGGAGAAGAAAGTATAAGTGCAATATGTGCCACATAAAACAAGCTAATGTTTAAGTTCCTTGCTCAGAACATGAGCATCCAAAGCTGGTGGTTCCTTTTAACATGAGTCTTCAATATTTCCAGTTAAGAAGTTTGAGGTTGCAGTTATTATAGGAATTATACGACAATTTCTCTCTATACCATTTGTATTTCATATACCTTTGACTATTGGATGTTCTTATAGGCACTATAGTGTTGCCAGTCTAATCTCCGGAGTTGATAGGCATGAAGTCATTAACAGCGCTGTGCTTCAAGCATTGCTAAGAGCTGCTGGCAAACGCAGGAAAGTGCTGTTTGAATGAATGCTTACGAGCCTGCTGCTGCCTACCACTGCTCAGTCAGACTGCTCTATCGATTATCAAATCATAGACTTAATTATAATATAATAAACACACATAAATATGAGCCTTAGGTCATTAATATTGTCAAATCCGGAATCTATCATTTCCAAAACAAAACGTTTATTCTTTCAGTGAAATACAGAACCGTTCCGTATTTTATCGAACGGGTGAAACCCTAAGTCTTAATATTGCTGTTACATTGCACAACCTTCAATATTATGTCAGAATTATGTAAAATTCTGGCAATTTAGTTACGGTCTTTGTTAGGAAGAAATAGTCTTCACACAGTTCGCAACGAGCCAGGCAGCCCAAACTGCTGCATATACCCTGACCCTGCTTGCACTGAACGCAAGAGAAGTGACACAAATTCCCAAGTTAATATTGCCTGCTAAAAAAACAGTTTAACTAAATATGCAGGTTTAAAAATATATACTTGTGTATTGATTTTAAGAAAGGCATTGATGTTTATGGTTAGGTACATTGGTGCAACAATTGTGCTTTTTTTGCAAATGTGCTTTTGTTAAATCATCCCCCGTTTGGCAAGGTTGAAGTAGGCTGTGATTCGATTATAAATTAACAGGCACCGCATTGATTATATGCAATGCAGGACAAGCTAATTAAACTAGTAATATCATCAACCATGTGTAGTTAACTAGTGATTATGTTAAGATTGATTGATTTTTCTAAGATAAGTTTAATGCTAGCTAGCAACTTACCTTGGCTCCTTGCAGCCACCAGGTCATTTTGATGCTGCACTCGCGTAACAGGTTGTCAGCCTGCCATGCAGTCTCCTCGGCCATGCCGATTAATCGGTAAACCTCTAATAGCCACCCTACCATGTCACAACACAACTGATTGGGTCAAACGCATTAATATGGAAAGAAATTCCACAAATTAATTTCAACCATGCACGCCTGTTAATTGAAATGCATTTCAGATGACTACCTCATGAAGCTTGTTGAGAGAATGCCAAAAGTGTGCAAAGCTGTCATCAAGGCAAAAGGTGTCTATTTTGATGAATCTCAAATATAAAATATATTTTGATTTGTTTTTCAGTTTTTTTAAACTTTAACCCCTTATTCTCCACAATTTTGTGGTATCCAATTGGTAGTTACAGTCTTGTCTCGTTGCTGCAACTCCCGTACGGACTTGGTGGAGGCGAAGGTCGAGAGCCGTGCGTCCTCCAAAACACAACCCAACCAAACCGCACTGATTCTTGACACAATGCCCACTTAACCCGGAAGCCAGCCGCACCAATGTGTCAGAGGAAACACTGTGCACCTGGCAACCGTGTCAGCGTGCACTGCGCCCGGCCGCCACAGGAGTCAATAATGCACGATGGGACAAGGGCATCCCTGCCGGCCAAACCCTCCCCTGACCCGGACGACGCTGGGCCAGTGGTGCGCCGCCCCATGGGTCTCCTGGTCGCGACTGGCTGCGACAAAGCCTGGACTTAAAACAAGAATCTCTAGTGGCACTCGGGAGGCCTATATTTAGATTTGTTTAACAATTTTTTGGTTACTACGTGATTCCATATGTGTTATTTTATGGTTTTGATTACTTCACTATTATTCTACAATGTAGAAAATAGTAAAAAAAATCCATAAAAACCCTAGAATAAGTAGTTGTGTCCAAACTTTTGACTGCTACTGTATATATTGAACTACTGTATACTGTATATACTGAACTAAAATATAAATGCAACATTCAACAATTTCAAAGATTTTACTGAGTTCAAGGTCATATGAGGAAATACATTAATTAGGCCCTAATCTATGGATTCCACAAGTCTGGGAATACAGATACCTAAAAAAAAGATATGGGCTTCACAATGGGCCTCAGGATCTCAATGCTGGATTTTCGTGCATTGAAATTGCCATCGATAAAATGCAATTGTGTTCGTTCTCCGTAGCTTATGCCTGCCCATACCATAACCCCACCGCCACCATGGGGCACTCTGTTCACAACGTTGACATCAACAAACTGTTCACCCACACAAATTCTCTAAAATGATGTTGGAGGCGACTTATGGTAGAGAAATCATCATTAAATGATTTGGCAATAGCTCTGGTGGATATTACTCCAGTCAGCATGCCAATTACACACTCCCTCAAAACTTGAGACATCTGTGGCATTGTGTGACAAAACTGCACATGTTAGTGGCCTTTTATTGTCCCTAGCACCTGTGTAATGATCATGCTGTTTAATCAGCTTCTTGACACTGCAACAAAATTTCCCCATGGGGACAATAAAGTCTGTAAGTAAGTGATATGCCACACCTGTCAGGTAGATGGATTATCTTGGCAAAGAAGAAATGCTCACTAACAGGAATGTAAACAAATTTGTGCACAAAATTTGAGAGAAATAATATTTGTGTGCATATGGAACATTTCTGGGATCTTTTATATCAGCTCATGAAACATGGGACCAACACTTTACATGTTGCGTTTATATTTTTGTTCAGTGTATATTATTTTAAATATATGGATATATTTTCCATGATTATTTTTCCCTAACCCTACCACCCCTCCCATAATTTGAGTAAACTAATGGACAACAACATCAACACCATACCCAAACCGGACACGTGTATGCGCCATCGTGCGCAAATTGATTTTGTCCCCCCACACCAAAGGCGATCACGACACGCAGGTTGAAATATCAAAGCAAACTCTGAACCAGTTATACTAATTTGGGGACAGGTTGAAAAGCATTAAACATTTGTGGCAATTTAGCTAGCTAGCTTGCTGTTGCTAGCTAATTTGTCCTGTTTAGCTAGCTTGCTGTTGCTACCTCATTTGTCCTGGGAAATAAACGTTGAGTTGTTATTTTACCTGAAATGCACAAGGTCCTCTACTCCGACAATTAATCCACACATAAAACGGTTAACTGAATCGTTTCTAGTCATCTCTCCTCCTTCCAGGCTTTTTCTTCTTTGGACTTCATATGGTGATTGGCATGTAACTTTCATAGGTGTATTACCTCGATCGACCGACCTCAGTTCATCTTTCAATCACCCACGTGGGTATAACCAATGAGGAGAAGGCACATGGGTATCTGCTTCTATAAACCAATTAGGAGATGGGAGAGGCAGGACATGCACCGCGTTTAGCGTCACAAATAGAACTGACTTCTATTTTAACGCCGTCGGCATCGTAGATGCTCGTTGGTGCGCGCGAGCAGAGTAGATGCAATGATTGAATAACATGAAGGTGTAAATTTATTTTGCAACGCCCGCGCACACACGCACGCGACGTGACCGGTGTGGTCAACATGTTCTTCTTCCAGCTCATACATACTATATATATTTTACGGAGAGTATATTTTACAATACTTATCTTTTGTTTGTTTTTAGTCCCATCCTTCAGCTACCCTCCACCCCTCCCATCTATCTCTGAAGACCATCCAGTTCTATTTGCCATATATTTTTCAACTGTGCTGTGATGTTTCACAAAAGTTCTGAACCTATCAGTGGTGATCAGAGCCATTTAAGATGAGGGAGGATGATTTTTCTTTCATGAGCATGGCCTTATTTCTAGTAGTTTAGTAGGCTATTACTAGTAGTAGTTTAGTAGGCTACTATTTAGTAGGCTACTACTAAATTTTCCCTATACCAATCATGAGGTTGCTACAACTAGCCTATGAATGAAAGTTTACAACGTAGGTGCATACAGGTCGAGAGACAAATGAGGTGACAGACAGTGACACTTGGACAAACAGTGACATTCAATACTGCCTTCCTCACTCTTGCCTGCATCTAGCTGATAATAATTAGTCCAACAGTTGCAAACGAGAGTTTCTATTGGACTAATTCAGGTATGTTTATCATCATTTTGTACCATTTGCTTCCGTTTCAGAAACGTTTTTCAATAGAATCGGTGGAATGAATACACCCCTGATCACGCATAAACACGGTTCACTTTCATAGCAGCCACATTGTATTCCTTCTCGCATCTATGCGCTCTCCTCCTCACACCTTTCCAAGCCAAACCGCTACACACAGCCTATATTGTTGTCACCATATTAGCTAAAGTAACGTCATAGTCAGCATAGCTAATAGAACTAACACATTAGTAAACCCCCTACAATCATGCAGTAATGTTACAGTGTACAGTCAGTAAGCAGTTACACCGGTGGGCCCCTGTGGCAATAAATTACTAAAACCAAAAGCTTACCTTGACTTGGAAGGGTTCCAGTGTTGTGTTGGAAAGTCATAGCCAGCTTGCTACTGTAACATAGCAACCCTCTGTTTGAACAGGGTGTTTCAGTAGGCTAAACTAGCTAGCTGCATTTGCTAGCTAATTAAGTGAAAGTGAAAAAAATGACAATCTCTCTCTATTTCTCTCTTGCTTCTCCTTCATTTAGGAAGAAATACATTTGTTCAAAACTGTTCAGCTATTGTATTTCTCTCTGTTTTAGTCAACTACTCATCACATTTTATACACAGCAGTTCTAGCTAGCTGTAGTTTATGCTTTCAGTACTAGATGAATTCTCTGATTCTTTGATTGGGAAGACAGTTAGTTCATGCTGCAAGAGCTCTGATAGGTTGGAGGACGTTGCCATAATTACTGTGTAAGTCTATGGAAGGGGGTGAGAACCATGAACTTCCTAGGTTTTGTATTGAAGTCAATGTACCCAGAGGAGGACGGAAGCTAGCTGTCCTCTGGCTACACCATGGTGCTACCCTATTGAGTGCTGTTGAGGATACTGTAGACCTTCTGTTCAAAATAGTGTGTTTTAATCAGTTATTTGGGAATGTGATTATATTTACTGTAGTTTTTTCCAAAAATGTGAACTTTTTAAATATTTTGAATTACATTTTTTTTAAATGAAATTCACAGAGGAGGATAGTCCCCTTCTTCCTCAAAGAAGCCTCCACTGGAACCTATATACATTTTTACAGACACAGTATATTTTACATTAGTTAAATAGTTTTTTTGTTATTTTTAGTCCCACCCTTCAGGTCCCCTCAACCCCTCCCATCTATCTCTGAACACCATCCAGTTTTGATTTGCCATATATTTTTCAACTGTGCTGTGATGTTTCACAAGAGTTCTGAACCTTTCTATTATCATAGTTTCTAAGTTCTAAATTAAAGATTATTATTATATTATTGATCGATTGACTATGACTTTTCAGATCACCCACCAGCGCTATTTTCAGAGTTAACTCCAGGTAAATGTTGCAATTTTTCAGCCATTCTTGAACCTGCGACAAATGTATAATCATTTTAATTTAAAACACTGTACGTTTTGAATCCGGCGTCGTTTTGTGTATCAGTTCATAAACCGTGTGCCATTGTAATGGACTGAGTGACTTGCTGGGAAGTCAGGCGCAGGAGAGCAGAGATGGGTGATAACAGGAAAACTTTAATATACACCCTGGCCCAAAGGCACAGGTGAGGCAGCACAAAGCACAACCACGGTAACATGAACCGGATTAAACAAACAAACCTAGGTTTGAAACTAACCTAGACAGCCTGCAGCGTAACACCCTAGACAAAGAACAATTCCACACACAGACATGGGGGAAACAGAGGGTAATATACATTTAGTCTGATGAGGGAATGTGAACCAGGTGTGCGGGAAAACAAGACAAAACAAATGGAAAATGAAAGGTGGATCGGCGATGGCTAGAAGACCGGTGACGTCGACCGCCGAATGCCGCCCGAACAAGGAGAGAGAACGATTTTGGCAGAAGTCGTGACAGCCATGGAATCATGGAATCATGGAAAATTTCTTCCCAAGTATTTTTGCAATCTGCAATCTGCATAGTTGTCCATTTGTTGGTCCTTAAATGACGCTGGTATACATTTTTATTCATCACAATTTTCTTTAACTAGTTTTGGTCTTTAATCTGAGGCCAACAGACAAGTTCCTTACTTTCTCCCCCTTCCACTTGCCTCAGTTTTGGATAGAGCAGACATTTCCATATAATTGTGCTGCATGTGTGACAACTCCACCAGTCCTATTTATGATATCATTTACAGTTTTCAAGTTTTTATTAGATTTTTTTTTAATTACAGGATTTATCAAATAGTATATTTGAGTTTATCCATAATATTTGTTGTAATATTTGTTCTGTCATTTCTGGTGGATTAAACTGAAATTGAAACCAACTTTCGATGGCTTGTTATAGAAATAGCGACATCTTGGAGATTATTTTATTTTATTTTAAAATAACTGAAATTTTATTCAGATTCTGTTGTAATCTGAATAAAAGGATAAAGGCCATTCTTGAACACGGGGTGAGCCATTCTTACTAATCTGCTAGAGAACCAGTTCAGATTTAAGTATAGCTTTTGTATGACTGAAGCCTTTAGTGAGAGGTCTAATGCTTTAATATTTAATAATTTCTGCCATAGGAACTTCTTTAACTGAGCGTTCACAAGGGATTCAACGACTTTGACCAGGATAGGGAGCATAGAAATAGGGCGATAGGTATTTACATCTGAAGGGTCTCCACCCTTCAGTAGGGGGTGGACATTATGCTAATTTCCAAATTTAGCGTATAAAATTGGACAAGAGGCTTAGGAATAATATTTGAGCCACCAGCTCAGCAATAATACCAGCTGCTGTCTTTAAAAGGTAAGAATCCAAGATGTCTGCGCCTGCAGACTTTTTGGGGTCTGTGTCTTTAAGAGCTTTATAGACCTCAATATAAGAAACAGGCTCAAAGTTCAACAGGTTCACACGAGGGCCTGTATCAGAGCTTACTGAAACAGAGCTTACATTAGAGGCCTGTGCCTCACCATTATAAAAAACTGAACCAGCAGATATGAAGTGCATGTTAAAGACCCCCACAATATCAGCTTTTGGGACAGCAGGTAGCCTAGTGGTTAGAGCGTTGGGCCAGAAACTGCTGATCCAGGTTGCTGGATCGAATCCCTGATGGTCAGGAAGGCCAGAGGATACATTAGAACCCGACACTGATTGGATTAGTTTGTAGAGTTGTTAAGGTTCTCTGGCCTTGTCTAGTTTTGACAGTTCATGCAGTTTTAGTATTCTGATCACAGAGTTCCTGTCACGCCCTGACCTTAGATATCTCTGTTTTCTCTATATTTTGGTTAGGTCAGGGTGTGACTAGGGTGGGTACTCTCATTTTTGTATTGTCTAGGGTCTTTCATATGTATAGGGTTTTGCAGGTCTAGGGGATTTTGTATGTCTATGTTGGCCTGATATGGTTCCCAATCAGAGACAGCTGTTTATCATTGTCTCTGATTGGGGATCATATTTAGGCAGCCCGGTTTCTCACTTACTGGTGTGGGATCTTGACTACGTGTAGTTGCCTGTCAGTGTAACAGTATAACTTTAGTCTGAACCAGGGACCCTCTGCACACATCAACAACAGTCACCCATAGTTACCCATCACTCCACAAAAGCCGTGGCCCTTGCAGAGCAAGGGGAACCACTAATTCAAGGTCTCAAAGCGAGTGATGTCATCGATTGAAACGCTATTAGCGCGCACCACCGCTAACTAGCTAGCCATTTCACATCGGTTACATCAGCACTATTTTGTATAGCGTCACGGTTCGGTTGTTTTGTTTAGTGAGTTTCAGTTTATATATGTGGAACTCTACACACGCTGCGCCTTGGTCTCATTCATATGACAAACGTGACAGTCCCATCGTGGAATTCCAAACACGTCATGCATTTTCACCTACATGTAAATGTGTCTATCATGTCCACAATGTGTCCGGATTCCCTTTTCCCATGCTATATTCAAATGCCAGTATACATTCTACAAATGTTAAAATACGCAAAATATGATAACACAACAACAACTGATGGCAGTAGCTCACAAATGCCGTCTGTCTAGACAGTAAACTAGCAAGCAATGATAGAGATTGCAAACGGGTAAGCATAACTCTAGCCAAACAAACAAATATGTTTCTAAATATTAGAGCGCTGCCCACTCTATGCGCTTTCGGTAGCCTGATTGCATCCAGACAGGAGAAATTCGCACATGATGCTTCCCTGACCACCTCTGGAAGTGGTCAGTCAGATCTGAATAAAATCACACCACAAAGCGACTGTTGTGCGTCTAGACCTGATAGCAGAAGTCACATGTAAGTGTTCAGCAGACTAACACTGTTTTATTATGGCGCTCAATTACAACGGATGACCATTACTTCAATTGCTGTTGTTTTTCTCAGTAACGGCTAGTAAAACGAATGTACACCTGACGAGACAATTGGGGTCCAAAAACGTTCCAATTAAAAAGATAACAATTTTTTAACTCGAGTCCACTTGAAATAGTTGGAGGATTTTCGCTAGGTCAGTTTGTGTTATCGGACTTGATTTCATGGCTGTGCAAATCTTTTCACTTTAATTCCTTGTTATCACATTGTAGGCCTGGGTTGTGTCCCAAATGGCACCATATAGCCATATAGCTAGTGCATTACTTTTGACCAGAGCCCTATAGGTCCTGGTCAAACGTAGTGCACTGTATAGGGGATAGGGTGCCATTTGTGATAGAACTTGTCTTTGTTTGAAAGTGTAGGTCAATAAGGATGGGCACATTCAGAATTTCACGATCTGTGTAGTGGAACAAATTGAAAGCAAAGCCTGTATCAATCACTACGAAGGGAGGGTTAATTGTTCACTGCTTCAAGGCGCCGAACAGATACAACCAGTAATGAAATACTTATGGCTCTGACATGGCAACACTTGAGGATGAAATGATAGAAAACAAAGTGAAAATGTTTGCTGATTAGAAAACTGATCTGCTGCAGTGCAGAGAAGAACACTAGCTAAATGTTTATCGTCTTGTCACTCTGATGCCCGTGGTAAAAAAAGAGAGACCTTTATCATTGTAACGTTCTTAAATTGGTGGGTACTTGGGTATTATCATCAGGGCTTTAGGATCATTGTGTCCCTTTTTAATCTTATAGTGATAGTTTGGACATCGTCTAATCAAACAACCAATCGCCAAACTGTATAAGATGGAAACACAACGTAACAATAGATGCCTCCTCTCAGGTTACATCTCCTGCTCTATGTGGAAGAAGAAACCACCTTATACCAACATTATAACCCATGAGTTTAGTAGATGAATTAAAGCAAAAATTCGTTATTTTTTGGGGGAAAGCTTATATTGGCTGGTCATGTGAATTATCTTGGGCTTAACTCTTTATTTGCTAAAGAATAAATGCTGAAAGTTTTAAGTTTTCACAATGAAGTGTAATCACATGCACACACATGCACGCTAACACCCGCACTCTCACGCACACTCACACACATACTCTCACGTATATATGCCTATATGTAGTAGTTAGTTAATTGAAGTCTGAAGCCCATGACAGCTATCACAACACAGTGGGTAATTCTGAAAATTAATGAGAATGATAATACTTAAAAGGCTGTTCCAGAGTTTGCCCAAACTCATTAACTAAATATCTCATTTAAATACATCCTAAAGACTTTCAAATAGAAAAAAATGCATTATTGCCCTATAAGCATTAACCCGATCTGAAAATGCTGAGGTGTAGAATTTTATGGAAGAGTGGAAGTCTGTCAGGCAATATTCAATCCTGGAATCCCTTTCTAAATAGTGGTTCTCTGCCATAATACCTACAGATAGATATACATTGTGGAATGGGGAAAACAATCCATTACCATTTTCTCAGGAGAAGGAGCACCACAGACCATGAATAGATTTAGGGAATTTAGAAATCTGTTATTTGAGAACTTCAATTAGCGATCCTTAATGTGGCAATCCAGGATTCGAACAATTCTACAATCTTGGATCTCTCATTTAAAGCGTAATTACTAATGGGTAAATTGGAAGCAGAGTTTGACTATCCATTTCATTCAGACTGTCTTAGTGCTATTCAGTTACATCATAGTGCTATGTCACAGTTGATATCGTATTGCTTACCACGTAGAGGACAGTGCTGTGGTGGTGCATGGCACTGAGACTCATACAGTCATACACAGCCATCCTGTTATGCAGATGACGTTTTGCAGTGCCGTCTTAGTCGTTATCTTGTGAAGCATTTCACAGCCTCATAGAGACACAGATAACACATTCATCTACTGCTCCTTATCACCATCTTGTGACTTTGTCAATTAGATTTGAACATATCATAGCTTACCCCCTCCTTCCTACCCTGCTTTACAAACCAGCTGCAATTATTGTGTTTACCCTGGATTGATGCAGCTCAATAGGAGTGTATTGGAAGTGTCGAATTTTAATTTGTGTATCGCTGATGTGGCCTACTATGAAAGGGATTGAAACATGACATCATGTGTTGTTGTTAGGGAACTTTATTAACCATCACAGCACTTTACATGAAGTTTATATCTATGTAGTAACACTGTATTTACACTCTTAACATGATGTTACAACATGATGTTACATACTATTAACTAGTAACTACATAGTAGCAGAGTTGGGGTCAATTCAGGAATGCAATGAAATTCCAATTCTCTTCAACACTTTTTAATGAGGAACATTTGGAATTGGAATTGGAATTTGGTTTACTTTCTGAATGGATTGGAATTTAAATGAAATTGACCCCAACGCTGCATAGTAGTGGCGTTTTGTAATTACACAAGAAAATAATATATGATCATTATCAATATTGTGTTGCAGATACTGACCTACTGTAGTACACATGATTTGTCCTTCATATTTTGTGTAGTTACATATAGTGATTTGTTGTGATTCCCTCTCAGTGTGATGAGTTTCGACTCCCTATAGCCTTTTTTCACAGTCCATTGACCGTTTCGGCCTCGAGCTCGCCTCTGTCTTTAGAACAACACATTTTAAATGCCCCTGCTCTCTCCAGACTACATTCATAAGGTAATGACCTGGAAAGACATGTTGATCATGAAGAGGAGAATATACTTTAAAAAGGCATTGAGGCATTCAGTTACTGTTCGATTGAATGTTAGAAGGGGCAAAACGAGTGACCTAAGCAACTTTTAAGATGGTATGATTGTTGGTGCCAGGCCTACCGGTTCCAGTATCTCAGAAATGGCCTCCTAAGATTTTAACACACAACAGTGTCTAGGGTTTACAGAGAATGGT
>NC_056436.1:17865221-17935221 GCF_018296145.1 Oncorhynchus tshawytscha | reverse complement strand
GAGTGAAAGAGACAGAGAGGGAGTGAAAGAGACAGAGAGGGAGAGAAAGAGGGAGAGAAAGAGACAGAGAGGGAGAGAAAGAGACAGAGAGGGAGAGAAAGAGACAGAGGGAGAGAAAGAGACAGAGAGGGAGTGAAAGAGACAGAGAGGGAGTGAAAGAGACAGAGACGGAGTGAAAGAGACAGAGACGGAGTGAAAGAGACAGAGAGGGAGAGAAAGAGACAGAGAGGGAGAGAAAGAGAGGGAGAGAAAGAGACAGAGAGGGAGAGAAATAGAGGGAGAGAAAGAGACAGAGAGGGAGAGAAAGAGAGGGAGAGAAAGAGAGGGAGGGAAAGAGACAGAGGGAGGGAAAGAGACAGAGAGAAAGAGACAGAGAGGGAGAGAACGAGACAGAGAGGGAGAGAAAGAGACAGAGAGGGAGGGAAAGAGACAGAGAGGGAGAGAAAGAGACAGACAGAGAAAGAGACAGAGAGACAGAGGGAGAGAAAGAGAGAGAGAGGGAGAGAAAGAGAGAAAGAGACAGAGATGGAGAGACAGAGAGGGAGAGAAAGAGAGGGAGAGAAAGAGACAGAGAAAGAGACAGAGAGACAGAGAAAGAGACAGAGAAAGAGAGAGAGGGAGTGAAAGAGACAGAGAGGGAGTGAAAGAGACAGAGAGGGAGTGAAAGAGACAGAGAGGGAGTGAAAGAGACAGAGAGGGAGTGAAAGATACAGAGAGGGAGTGAAAGATACAGAGAGGGAGTGAAAGAGAGAGAGGGAGAGAAAGTGAAAGAGAGGGAGAGAAAGAGACAGAGATGGAGAGAAAGTGAAAGAGAGATAGAGGGAGTGAAAGAGACAGAGAGGGAGAGAAAGTGAAAGAGAGATAGAAAGAGGAAGCATTGTTATTAGTTTCTGCTCAATAACAATGCTAAGCTCCCTGTGGAAGGAGGTTATTGCCACTGATACACATCGGCACTAGTATTAACTCCAGTCAAACTCATTTAATGGGGAAGTGAAGTGGTGTGGTGGTCTCCACACATGCTAGACATATAGGTACCCCAATCAATAAAGAAACAGTTTACATTTTGTCACATTACCAAGTACTTATCATTTTAGAATGGTTAAGAGATTGGCCAGTCCTTAACCCTAACTCAATACAAGGTTGAACAAACCTTTTCAAGCCAAAACACATTGTGTTCTTGTAATGTTTGAAAACTGGACAGGTTTTATTGAGAGTGAGCTGTGAAATGATGTGTTTAATGTGTTGCCAAAATGAGTATGAGTTTTGATGACATCATACTAGGGCTGTCCCCGACAAACAAAAAAATTGCTCGACCAAGAGTCGAGTGGTCTGTTCTTTCGACCAACTGCCTGGTCGCAATTTTTCATTTATAATAAAGTCTTTGTATCTCAAAATCATTGTCATGTGATTAATAAAAATTATATCTAAATCTAAATGATACAAATGTAAAAGTAATTTATATTTCCATTGCCAACTATGTAAAAATAGCCTACATAAAGCCAACAAATACAAACATTTCAGCCTGCAGGTGGAAAGGGAGAGAGCTGGAAAGATATATCAAATAGGCTACATCGAGGAACTTTTGTCATTCTCAATGGATGTAAAAACAGACTTTGTTTACTTGCTGTTTGAGGTGAAGAAAAATTACTTTGAGAAGCTCCACTGCTCATTAGTGGTAGTGAGTTAAGACAATCAGAAATTACTATCAGATCCCCAAATGGGCACATTTACAGGCCTACATTTGCGCGCAGGGCAGGTAGCTTAGGCCTACTTCTATGCATCATCAGGTCCTTACTCAACATTGATAGGAGCGCTCCAAACAAAAGACAATAACTAAATTGACAACTTGTTCATTTAATTCAATCCAAAACTTGTTTGTCAGAAGTGTAGCCTAGGTTGTGCTCTCTGCAAGCAAAGTGTCCACTCCGACAATGAGAACTGTAAAAGACTGGAATAAAAAAATATACTGAATGCATTAACAGAAATGACGGTAACCAGACAAACATTGTAGATGAGAAATGATGGGAATGAAGGTAAATGTACTACTGGTAATACTGGTGTGCCACCCGCGTGGCCTCTGCAATGGATTATTCCACTGAGACAGGCGTTAATCAAGACATGTGCCATATATTTAAAACATTTTGCAGCTGCTCCACTAAAAGATTATCAATCGACCAACAGCCTATCGACCAAACATCGACTAAATTGGGTCAGCCCTACATCATACAGAGTTTAAAAAAATTAAATCATTGGCCATCCATGAGTGCTTTTATGATGACTGTGTAATTATGTCTGTCCCACTGTTGAAGATACAACTTTTCTTATTGACAGACTCTGTAGACTGGCAGGGACAGATTTTCATTCATTTTACACCTGACCCAGGATCCTACATTCCCGCGCTGTATGCTGTCTGCCTAAAAACCAGCAGATTGTGGGGTTACCACTGTCTTCAGATCCCTTTGTTAATCCCACTACGAAGGAGCCCAGAGATCCATCAGCAGCTAATTCCTCTCTTCTCTCACTGAGATGGCTTAATGATAAACAGTGAGCCTCGCCATAAGCCATTACAAAGTTCAGTAAGAAAATCAATATAGCATTTTAGCTGGAATTTGCTCATTAAACATCCACTTCCCTGAGCCATGCAAATCATATTGAAATGAGGATGGCAAATAGGCTACACAACACACAAGCTAATTTTATTCAATGCAATTGGGGCTGCTGGACTTGTTGCTCGATATACGTCTGGTATTTTCATTAATCATTATGGGTGGGTTGAGGAGAGAACTCTCACCCCCCCAAAAAACAATTGTCAAAAAAAGAAATTTGCTCAGCAAAATTCAAATATTTGTTCTGTGAAGGCTGGGAGCTGTTAAATCACATTAACAAATATGATTTGTTTGTTACAATGTAATCTAATTCGTTTTGATACTTAAGTTGCATATAAAACAAATTGATAATTGCTTGCCACAGTCAATATCTTCGTTTTTTAAAAATAACAAGTTCATCAGGGTTAAAATGACAATCAATGATCAGATAATAGGCTTTCTTTGAGATGCTTTCATCCTCACGGTCTGTACTCTATTGTCTGTACTGAATGACCCATCATTTGTCTTTCCTCTCCCCTAGCCTCTTCACCCTGACCCCTCCTACCTCCAGCCTTCTCTCAGCCCTGGGGTTTGTCGCATCCCCATTCTGTACCCTCAGCCTTCTCTCAGGCCTGGGGTTTGTCGCACCCCCATTCTGTACCCTCAGCCTTCTCTCAGGCCTGGGGTTTGTCCCCCCTCCATAACGTACCTCCAGCCTTCTCTCAGGCCTGGGGTTTGTCCCTCTCCTAGCCCCCCCCCTTCATACCGTACCTCCGGCCTTCTCACAGGCCGGGTCTCCAGTTCAGTCTCCAGCAGTTCAGTGTTCACCAACCTGCTCTCCTGCTCCTTCTCCCTCATGACCAACTTGTCCTGGAGCTCCCAGAGAAGCCATACACCAAAGTTGGCCAGGGTCATTTCTATGCTAAGTATCATTTTAAATTCACATTCATGAATTGAAAGATATCTTGTCACTATCAATTCAAATTTTTGCATTCATGAATTGGTTTAATGAATTGAAATTGGAATTAAC
The DNA here is from genome assembly GCF_018296145.1 of Oncorhynchus tshawytscha. Lineage (NCBI taxonomy): Eukaryota > Metazoa > Chordata > Actinopteri > Salmoniformes > Salmonidae > Oncorhynchus > Oncorhynchus tshawytscha. The sequence goes on along the minus strand of NC_056436.1, from coordinate 17,931,606 downwards.
CCCAACCAATGCTGAGATGTGCAGCCTGTCAGTCCGTGTCCAGACATATTTACTAACTATCCTCACTCACAGACAGTAGCAGAAACCTCATGCAAAACACCCAATAGACACCTGACTCCATCCTGTATTCTTGACGACATACTAAATAACTGTTGTGGTTTCCTGGGCAGTTTCCTGGGCGGTGATAAATATAAATAGTATATAGATTATATGATCTCTCAGGCATCTCGTAACAAATTACACAATGGAGCCTCTACATTACATTATTTTAGATGCCAATATTTCAGATGCCAGATACTATTGAACTCCTATTAATCTTGTGGGAGTGATATTTTACAAGGTTTAGTGATGGAGCAAAAATATTTAAATCTGAGTTGGTGTTCCCCCCCACCCCACACTTTGAAAACATGCCTCAGTCAGTCCTCAGAGTCGGCTCTCAAGGCTCTGCCAGCAAAAACAGACCCTTGGGAAATGTTCCTGACTTTCTGTCAGAAGTCACAGCTACTTGCAAACCAGAGGCATCAATTATAGCCGTTTCAGAGGGCCTCTATGTGGCTACAGCCTCTAACAGCCGCTCAGCTGCAGAGGAGACAGCCTGTGCACAGAGGGACACTCAGCACGCTCCAGACCAAACACAGGAAAGGACAGCAATAACCAGCTAGTCATAGGTCTGTGCCTTGGACATGGAAATAGTGGTGGTGTTGGGAAAAAGCTTGTGGACAGACAAGAGGAGTGGACACTCAGTAGCTGGAAGCTATGACAGACAACACAATAATATATTTAAAGAGGAGGAAGAGGAGAGCGGGGGTATCTACCTAATACAGGAACCAGGAGAACATACAAGGCTAATGTGATGTCAGAACTGACTGAGCTTATTTTAGCAGTATTTTTCCAATTCATTTAGCTTTCTAAAGAGCTAAATAGTCTTGAAATTGAGGGTTTTCATACTCCCAAGATATTTCCTTGTGTGAAATCAATTTGTGTACTTTATACTGAGAAAATACAGAACATCAGACAAAGGATATTTGTTTCCCAAAGTAAAAACTGGGAAAAAACGATGCAAAATGTTTTGCATTTAGCTAGGACCTGTATCTAGCTGGGCAAGAATCCTTGTACATTTCTGCCTACCTTCTTATTGGAGATCTCTGAGTGAATCCAGCTCCTTCAGCAGGAAGGTCAAATTCTTCTCTCTGTCCAGGACGAGGCTTTGCTTTTTGGAGTCAAAGGAAATGATGTTAACTTTAGTGTTTCCGTGGTCCTCTTACATACTGCATTATGAGATAGAACATGTGATTAGAGAGAAACAACAGTATTAAAACTTGAGAGCGAACAGCAACAAGAATGAGTTTTAACCTTGTCTCCTACGAAACAGACACTCAATTATCAAATACACAGGGGATGCAATTTCCCCTCTTTCAGGCATATTACAGTGTCTTTATTTACTTTGTTATATTAGGCAAATCATGCAGTTGACCTTTAAGGTAATATTAAGGTATTACGGAAGTGTATTGCCATGTAAATGACTTCCCTCTTGTAGCCAGGAGTATGATTCAGTTCTTATTAAAGCTGAGAATGCAGCAATGCCTCATAATGTATTATACCCTTTATCTATCTATCTATCTATCTTAAGACCGTCAGATCTGATGCCATATCATGTGACCATAACTGAAGATCTTGACAAGAGGACAAAGATAGAGTGGTACATCTTTATGTTGTAGAAATAGGTAAATCAGTCTGGAACTGCTCGTTACCAGACACCCCCCCCACACACAAAAAGAGGCTACATTAGATCTCCTGTGGTGGTCCTGAGGTGAGGGAGATTTCCTGTGGTGGGCCTGAGGTGAGGGAGATCTCCTGTGGTGGCATAGGGTGAAGGAGATCTCCTGTGGTGGGCCTGAGGTGAGGGAGATCTCCTGTGGTGGGCATAGGGTGAAGGAGATCTCCTGTGGTGGGCATGGGGTGAAGAAGATCTCCTGTGGTGTTCCTGGGGTGAGGGAGATCTCCTGTGGTGGGCCTAGGGTGAAGGAGATCTCCTGTGGTGGGTCTGAGGTGATGGAGATGTGGATGTCCGCCTCTGTCCCACTATGGGTCTTAAATACTGGAGGACTAAAGTTAACGAGATGACAGAACCATGAAGCTAATAGGGTACAAATGCTGAAAGTACAAGTAATGTTGGGCCACTTCTGGTTCAATAGCTTTCGCAAGTTGTGGGAAAATGGTAACACATTGTCCATGTCACGTTTGTCGAAAGGAGCGGACCAAGGCGCAGCGTGCGTAGAGTTCCACATACTTTATTACAAAGTGAAACTTCACAAAACCAACAAAGAATAAACGAACGTCCAGTACAGAGCGCACATAGGACACTAACTGAAAACAATATCCCACAACGCAGGTGGGAACAATGGACAACTTAAGTATGATCCCCAATTAGAGACAACGATAATTAGCTGCCTCTAATTGGGAACCATACTAAAACAGCAACATAGAAATATAACGACTAGAACACCCGAGTCACGCCCTGATCTAAAGCACCATAGAGAACCCTGAGAGCGCTCTATGGTCAGGGCGTGACAGTCCGCTGTAAATGACGATAAAATGTTTCAATTACATGTGGTAAGAAAAGAAAAACGGACAAACATTAGTGGCGTGTGAATAGAAATAAAACATCAAAGCGCATCCTCAACACCTTCCATGACAATATTGTTCCACTTAAAGGCCCAGTGAATTATGAGCTGGTGGAATAGCTATTTTCTGTTCTTTTGGGGAGGGGTAAGGGGGCTTCTTGAGGAAACGGCTGGCTATCTTCCACAAGGGAATGCAGAGAGACTGAGTGACTGGTGCTGGCAGAGAACTACATGGTGCTCTGTCAATGTTTCTGTTGAGAGCTGAGCCAGAGAGAGAGGGAGAGACGAGAGAGAGAACAGAGAGAGAGGGGAGAAGAGAGAGAGAGAACAGAGAAAGAAAACAGAGGCAGCGGGAAGAGAGGGAAGAGGGAGCGAAAGAACAAAGAGAGAGAGTAACATACAGTGTAGGCGTCAGACAAATACTAGGGCCAGTCTGCTAGGATCTTTAGGCTAGTGATCAAGTAAATGTTCAGTAACCAGCATGGTAAAGTAACAATCAATGCTTTCAAGTCAAATTCTAATTCCCAAGCCTGATGGAAAATAAGCTAAAATGATTTGATTTAAAAGTCATATTACAAAAGGTCAATTTGTGATTCTGTCAGCTTTACATAACGTCAAAGAAACCTCCTTAAAGTATGATTACCTTACAAGTGTTGCATGACAAATTACCTCTCTTTACTATTATGAAATATACATTAAGGAATAAAACAGATTTATTGCTTTTAGCATCAATGCGATTCAAATGGCGTCAAATTCAAAATAAACTGGTTTAAAGAGCATTGAATGTTTTTCTTTCTAAAAGCATGTGTTGTGATGAAGGATCCCGGGCCGCAGCATTGCCCCTCCAGTCCACCACTATGTCCAAAACAAGCTACAGCTTAGCAGTGACAATTATTTTGTGAAAGGTCAGGTTTTGAAGTCAGGAACAGGGAGGTCTGCCTCCTCGTTGTAGCTTTGTTGCTAGGGTCCTTCTCCCTGGATTGTTGCAGACAATTATCATTATTCTCTTTAAGACTCACCAATGCAAACACCAAATGAGGTTATATAACCCCTTTGTCGCACTGAAAATATGGGACTTTTTTGGATACATTGGTCCTAAACCTGGGTTGCTTCTTGAATTTTTTTCCCCACACGAAGATAACTGCCCATACCAAGTATAACCGTCTGTTTAAGGTAGCATTTCACTCACTGATTAAATTACATGTGGTAAAAAAAGAAAACGGACAAACATTAGCAGTGTGCGAATAGAAATAAAACATTGAAGTGCATCCTCAACACCGTACATGACAATATTGTTCCACTTTTAAAAAACAGCGTCCCTCACGATTTCTTTATCTGACAGTGGATGGCCCTGGTCTATTTCCTATGGAAAAACCTGAGGAAGATTCTCCTTTCAAACCAGAGCAATATCAACTCAAAAAGACTGGACTGTGTTTTATCTGGTATATAGTGGAAAAGTCAAAAAGACATATGATGAGGAGGGGCGGGGCTCTCCTTTGGAGATCCTCCCGGCTCGCTGTGATATCACAGCAAAACACAACTCTGCTCGCCGTCAAATGTAATCTGCTAATAACCATCATTAGTAGCCGTTTGTCTGGCAGGGTTTGAAGTGTTTTAGCTACAGCCCAAATATATATATGAGCTGAATACATTTATATATCAGTGTTCCTGGTGAAGGGTGAGTAAATACTCTGCTTATCTGTCATTGTCATTCCAACCAGTTCATCTAAATAGTGGCAGTGCCATATGATTGCGTACGGTCTAGGTATCGGTTATTAGATGGTGACACCATGGCTGGAGGTGATTTACACACGTAGATAAATGTTTATGTATCGCATGGAACAGCATTTACATTAAAGCAAGCGTGTAAACAGGCAGAGCCAAATATTGAAGTGCCAGTGGAAAAAAAAGGCCTATCATGTGCTATTGCAACATTGTAAGTACAGCCAGCTCAGCACTCGAGCACTGAAGAAAGATATCTATTAAAAAAATGCCTATTTATTATTGTATGTCTTGACAGACAGGAAGACTGGAAGATGAATAATCAAATTCAAGAAGTCAGATACCTTATGGCTAGTCTTTGTCTGGCACAAAATTATTTGATGTTGTTCCCAAAATGGCTGCCGAGTCAGTACTGAAATAAAGTAACATAAAAACGAAAGGAACTTATTGACAATTCGGACAACTGAAAATCCCATGAAAGATTTCACATAAATTCAACATTAACTCAAATGAATTCAACATGGTTTAGAATACTGATAAAATCCATTTATATTACATTGCATGGATGGGTTTGGTAGTGAGTCTATAGTTGAGTATGGCTTGAGCTCAGATGTTCAATCGCACTCCACACTGCCCTTTCCCACCTGGACAAAAAGAACACCTATGTGAGAATGCTGTTCATTGACTACAGCTCAGCGTTCAACACCACAGTGCCCACAAAGCTCATCACTAAGGACTCTGGAACTAAACACCTCCCTCTGCAACTGGATCCTGAACTTCCTAACAGGCAACCCCCTAGGTGGTAAGGGTAGGTAACCATACATCTGCCACGCTGATCCTCAGGGATGCGTGTTTAGTCCCCTCCTGTACTCCCTGTTCACCCATGACTGCGTGGTCAAGCAAGACTCCAACAACTTCATTAAGTTTGCTGACGACACAACAGTGGTAGGTCTGATCACCGACAAGACAATCTATAGAGAGGAGGTCAGAGACCTGGCACTGTGGTGCCAGGACAACAAGCTCTCCTTCAATATGTGCAAGACAAAGGAGCTGATCGTGGACTATAGGAAAAGGAGGGCCGAACAGGCCCCCATTAACATCGACGGGGCTGAAGTGGAGCAGGTCGAGAGTTTCAAGTTCCTTGATGTCCACATCAACAACAAACTATCATGGTCCAAACACAGCAAGACAGTTGTGAAGAGGGGATGACAACACTTTTTCTTCCTCAAAAGACTGAAAAGATGGCATGAGTCCTCAGATCCTCAAAAGGTTCTACAGCCCCCCCATAGAGAGCATCCTGACCGGTTGCATCACCGCCTGGTACGGCAACTGCTCGCTACAGAGGGTAGTGCGTAAGGCCCAGTACATCACTGGGGCCAAGCTTCCTGACATCCAGGACCTATATTAGGCGGTGTCAGAGAAAGGCCCAAAAAATTGTCAAAGACTCCAGTCACCCAAGTCATAGACTGTTTTCTTTGCTACAGCACGGCAAGCATCAGAGCGCCAAGTCTAGGACCAAGCTCCTTAACAGATTCTATCCCCAAGCCATAAGACTGCTGAACAATGAATCAAATGGCCACCGGGACTATTAACATTGAACCCCCCCACACTTTACAAATTACCTTGACTAACCTGTACCCCCCGCACATTGACTCAGTGCTGGTACACCCTGTATATAGCCTTGTTTTTTAAAAGTGTAATTATTTATTTAACTAGACAAGTCAGTTAAGAACAAATTCTTATTTACAATGACGGCCTACCAAAAGACAAAAGGCCTCGTGCGGGGACGGGTGGTGGGATATATATATATATACACACACACACACACACACACACATTATATAAAATTTAAAAAAACAGCACATATACATATATAAATAATATTATATACATAAATAAATAATAATATATATATATGACAAAACACACACCACTACATGAAATGTGACCTAAGACATCAACATAGCATGGTAACAACACAACATGACAACATGGTATCAACACAACATGGCAGTATTACAACATGGTAGCAGCACCAAACATGGTACAAAAATGATTGGGCACAGACAACAGCACAAAGGGCAAGACGGTAGAGACAACAATACATAACACAAAGCAGCCACAACTGTCAGTCAGAGTGTCCATGATTGAGTCTTTGAATGAAGAGATGGAGATAAAACGGTCCAGTTGGAGTGTTTGTTGCAGCTTGTTCCAGTCGCTAGCTGCAGCGAACTGAAAAGACGAGCGACCCAGGGATGTGTGTGCTTTAGGGGACCTTTACCAGAATGTGACTGGCAGAACGGGTGTTGTATGTGGAGGATGAGGGCTGCAGTAGGTAACTCAGATAGGAGGAGTGAGGCCTAAGAGGGTTTTATCAATAAGCATCAACCAGTGGGTCTTGCGACGGGTATACAGAGATGCGGTTATTGTTATGTAATTATGCTCATAATTCATTTTGTCATTTTCTTGTGTTACCTTTAAAAAAAAAAAACTTTAGGCTATTTCGTAAATATTTTCTTAACTCCATTTCTTGAACTGCATTTTTGTTTAAGGGCTTGTAGTAAGTAAGCATTTCACACAGCCAGGGATTTGACAGGTGAGTCGTGGGTCAGGGCAGCCTGTCACAGCAGCATGCAAGCAACTTAACTTTTCAACCATCTTTTAACTGGAAAAAGGCTCATAGCGTAATTTGATATGACATGGTAGGTCTATTTCTAGCCAATTAAAAACAGATTTGAGTCTGAATGAGGGATGAAAGAACTATGTTAAATAAAATTCCCTTTGTTGCAATTTAAAAAATACACATTGACATAGTGTAGTGTACACAATCCACGTAATTGTATTCGTAGCCAATTTAGTTTTTGCATTCAACTTTTAACCATTGTAGATAACATTCGCTTAGGATTTACAATGCACAACTCAAAGAATAAGTCATTATTACAGTGATAAACGTCCCATTACATTACAACTAATTTTTAATTGTCACACGGGGGTGAAAAGCCATACAATGTAAGCACGTATGAGCGGATGACAATAATTTAAAGGTATCTTTACCCAAGTTGTGGCAGCAGGGTGGTCTCTGAGCTTTGGTGCAGTACTCCCCAGTCCTCATTGACTTTAGGATTAGCTGAAAATAATATAGAAAAATATATGATTAATTTTTCATTAATTTACCCATTTCAAAAGGAAAAATGCATTTAGGTGGAAGCAGTGAGAAAAGGCACTTTCCAGTACATTAGCCTAGAGGAAAGGTTAGTATTAATTATAGCCTGTCAATATGATCTCAGGGGAACCTCAGAGGCAGAAAGAGGATCTTTAATAACCTCCCAGAGTATAGCAAAACAAGACCGGAAGCTTTAATTTGCAGAGGGAAATGGTGCTTTATTTAAGTCATATGTCATCTCAACTATCCCCTGATCACTCCACCGTGTACCATTACTCTACCTAACAGTTGATCAGGGCCTAATGAATACCGGCAATTAACAAATCATAATCCTGTCACGCAGATATAATTTAATGCTTTTCGCTATGAGGAAAGTAAACAGGCGTTTAATACTGCTCAAGCCCCATATCAGATCCTCCTTACTCGTTAGGAAGCCCAACCAATTAAAGTTCAGCCTCTACTAAGGTGTAATTAAATGATGGCTGCTAAATAGGTTCCCATAAATGCAAGTTAATTCATAAGCAAGCAACAAATACACTGACTGGAAGCAATTAAGGGAAACATTGACATTCACTGTCAGGCGGAGGGAGCGGAAAAGAGCCTGTTGCTCTAAGGCAGTGTGTGTATATGTACTGTAGGAGAGGGCTACCATCTAGTGGTGAAGGGGCTAAGACAAAAGACTATTAGAATGCACACTGACTGCAGCAAGCGACTTGAACAGAGCACAACCAGATGCAGTGTGGGAGCTGGTTTAGCATTCTGAAGGTGGGGTAACTTCAGAGCCACACTGTTTCTATTGTTTGAGCCATATAGATAAGGCTATGTCTTACTAACAATTAGCCTAATCGAGATACAATCAATTAAGAATCTCCAGAAAGGGCTATTGAAAGCAGAAGTGTCTCTCTCTTTCGCTTTTGGGTATATGGATGGCACAAACAATGTTTCTAAAAGAGGGCTATGTTTTTTGAAGGACAGAAATAAACAATTGTATGTAACATTTCAGCTGTTGCAAAAAAAGCTTTGGGTTAGGAAAAAGTTTGTGGATCCACATACAACCAAGAGTTTGGGTGAAGGAGACCTAGAGACAGGCCCAGGAGAAGAGGGAGAAATAGAGATTGAGCGAGTGAGAAGGGAGAAGAAGAAAGCGCTTGGGAGGTTGGGTGCTTGGCGGGTGGGTGCCCTCTAGGGCAGATGCCAGTGGAACGTTATCCCTGAGTTGTAAGCCAGCACACACTGCTCACACACTGCTCACAGGCTATTCAGCTCTGACACAGTGAGGCGTGAACGGACAACTGGCTTTTTGTGGGAGACACCACGGGGCTCCATTAATCTCAGTGATAGACTCTGGGCAAAAGCTAGTGTTTTTGGGGAGGATTTGATCGAAAGAGAGGGACTTTTGAGCTGGTAGGTATGGTAGCAGTGGTAGATATGGCTCACCAGATTGGTAATCCTTTAACGTGAACATGAGAAAGTAGCTTTGATAAAGGAAAAGCAGAAAAACACAGCATATAAACCTGACCTTTTGATGTTCTGATCATTTTTATTTAGGGGGAGGAAGGAACTGAGATGGGATTGGAACAAGAAAGGGCACATGACGACAAAATAAACATTTTACACATTGATTGACGTGGGCTTCCACACAGTTAATCATCAACGACTTAGGCCTAATAAAATGAATATGATCCAATAATCCATCCCCCCAAAAATATGCTTTATTTATCTCCTTTCATTGAAGTTTGGCACCACGACATGAGAGTCAGGGAGTTGCTCTTTCAAATCTTCAAGTTGCAACTTGAGGGAAATATAGACTTGCTTATCAATGAATAAATGTGAACCAATCAATCCAATAATCACCCTATAACCACCATACTAAATCCATTCATGGTGATTGGCCGTTATATTTTTGTCATTATTTGTCAAGGTCATTACTTCCCACAAGGAAAGTTGGGCACGGTCTGGCTTTCATAAATAGTATGCATGCTGATCAATCATGATACAAGAGGCTGGTATTGTTAACAGAACCTAATTGGATGCATTTCAAGAGAACCCTAGAAATCCTAAACTATTATTTCAAGAGAAACAGATGATGCAACAATGGAAACAATTGTGAGAGGGCTGTTTAAAAAAAATCAGTAGCCTAATAAAATGATCTCAACTAAAATCAATGACAATTGAACTATGAAACCTGCTTTATCCCTCATTTCAAACTTTTCTTTGTCCTTTACTGTCTTTCTGTGATCTTCATATTCTTTCATTGTTGATTTAGAGCTAATTGCCTCTGTGGGCTACTTATTATTAATGTACAATTATTGCAGTGTAATGTCTTTAAATCCTTCTAAATGACCATTCATGCGTTGCATTCATTGAAAATTCTTTTGAAGTCTGTCAAATATGGAATTCTTCAAAAGGAAATATCTAAACCCAATCTCAGTCGACCAATACTGGGTTTTGCATCCCACCATCCACCCCCTAATATAAACAAAATTCCATTAATTTTTTAAGCTGCATTTAATACATTTACTGCAGTAAAAGTTTCCAGATTCCACAGTCTTGTCATTGGTATTCCAGCTGACTTGATGAATATTAATAACAGCGTTATCCTGATTAAATGGGCTTCATACAAAATCCCTGTGAATCTTCCAGCTCAGGCCTCACATCTTCTCACTATTCTTTATGAATTTTGATACGGACATTAATCTGGAGAGGAACTTAAAGCAGGTTTAATTGTGTGGCGGCGTGCTTATGGTTTTCCATCCAGTAAAATGCAGATGGATGGAGGATGTAGGCCTATTTGGTGGTTTAGGTAAACAGACATCTTACGGGATGAAACACTAACACCTGGAGAGGGCACCTGCTGAGACAGATGATTGTCATTGGCTGCCTGTTGGAAGGCGTGGGATGGACTTGACTAGGATCAAAAGATTTGGATACATTGTTCCTAGCTTGCTCCACAAAAGGACCACCTATGGCATCTGGAATTGCTTTATTAAGTTTATTACACTTTCATTTGTAGTTTATTGATTCGACTATTGCAATAACAGTGGTAACATTGTAATAACATATATTATTACTGCTAAAAAGTAGGAACAACATTTCTAATTTGAATCAACTGATATGGAATCACAAGTTTCATGTTTACCATTCCCAAATAAGTCACCGCCAACTGATTCTTTCTGAGACATACTTTCAACAACATTACACACAAACTTGTCCACAAAGGCTTCTTACATAGCCTAGTTTTACATGCCAGTGCTACATTTTTGGACATGGTGCTATTCATAAAAGAAAGCAAATAGATCATTTATAAAAGGGTATTTTAAACCAAATCTTTTAAAAGAAAGGTGAGTACAGGGTTGAATTCCATTCCATTAAATATATGGAGCATAGAGCCAGCCAGGACACATTTCAGCCTTTGTGCAATAACTGAACTTTGCACTTTTCTGTTCCATATTTCATCCAGCGTCAACTGACAAAATGCTGAATAGACAGGCAAAAATACCTCTGAAGGGACAAATATTGATATGCGTGTAACATTAACCATTATAGATGGAGGGCAAAGAGGTAGCAGGAGGTGTGTGAGGGGATCAAAGAGGGAAAACAAAGGCCGGCCATGAGGAGTGATGCAGAGCTTTGTGAAAGTCATTTCTCAGCCACAATAGGTGACAGCCGCCCAGTGTCCTGCCTGAGACTGTGACATAGCTAGCTATACTTGTTCAAAAGGGCAAATTTTTATGTTTTAAGTGACATACATTTAAGCAATAAGGCCCGGGGGGGGTGTGGTATGTGGCCAATATACAACGTCTAAGGGATGTTGTTAGGCATGACGCAACGAGGATAGATTGGCCATATATCACAAACCCCCGAGGTGCCTTACTGCTATCATAAACTGGTTACCAACGTAATTAGAACAGTAAAAAGTAATGTTTTGTCATACCTGTTGTATACCAAAGCTTTCAGCCAATCAGCATTCAGGGCTCGAACCGCTAGGTTCACAATTGAAACAAACTGTTTCTGCTAGACAGAGAACCAATGATTGCAGAGCAAAATACTGATTCAACATTGTCTTACGTCAGACATCGTAACTTCGTTTGAGGGACTAGTGTCGCATAGGAGTGTTGACACCACTTGGAGGACAATGCACATTTTCAAAGTTGACAAAGAAATGTAAACCTCAGACATCACTACCATGGTGAAGGCAGAGACCGGTCATATCATAGCTCATCAACTCATGATAAACTTAATCTCAAGGGTTTCAAAGGCCAGACTAGTGAAATAGTGCAGCAGTATCTAAAAAGGTAATATCTAACAATTCTACAACAAAACCTAATACACACAATCTACTAAAGGAATGAGAATATATACACTACTGTTCAAAAGTTTGAAATGTCCTTGTTTTTGAAAGAAAAGCACATTTTTGTCCTTTAAAATAACATCAAATTGATCAGAAATACTTATAACATGTTAATAACATGTTAATGTTATAAATTACTATTGTAGTATTACTATTGTACTATGGAATATCTACATAGGCGTACAGAGGTCCATTATCAGCAACCATCACTCCTGTGTTCCAATGGCATGTTGTGTTAGCCTTTTAAAATTATAAACTTGGATTAGCTAACTGAGCATTAGAAAACCCTTTTGCAATTATGTTAGCACAGCTGAAAACTGTTGTTCTAATTAAAGAAGCAATAAAACTGTCCTTCTTTAGACTAGTTGAGTATCTGGAGCATCAGCATTTGTATGTTCGATTACAGGCTCAAAATGGAAAGAAACAAATAACTTTCTTCTGAAACTCATCAGTCTATTCTTGTTCTGAGAAATTAAGGTTATTCCTTTCGAGAAATTGCCAAGAAACTGAAGATCTCGTACAACGCTGTGTACTACTCCCTTCACAGAACAGAGCAAACTGTCTCTAACCAGAATAGAAAGAGGTGGAGGCCCCAGTGCAGAACTGAGCAAGAGGACAAATACATTAGTGTCTAGTCTGAGAAACAGACGCCTCACAAGTCCTCAACTGGCAGATTCATTAAGTAGTACCCGCAAAACACCAGTCTCAACGTCAACAGTGAAGAGGCGACTCCGAGATGCTGGCCTTCCAGACACAGTTCCCCTGTCCGGTGTCTGTGTTATTTTGCCCATCTTAATCTTTTCTTTTTATTGGCCAGTCAGAGATGGCTTTTTCTTTGCAACTCTGCCTAGAAGGCCAGTATCCCGGAGTCGCTTCTTCTCTGTTGACGTTGAGACTGGTGTTTTGGGGGTACAAGAACATTTCTAAGTGAACCCAAACTTTTGAACCGTAGTGTAAGTATAAAATATATGGATGAGCAGTGACAGACCGGCTGAGATGCAATAGATAGTAAAGAATATAGTGAAGGATACAGTATACACATATGAGATGAGTAATGCAAGATATGTAAACATTCTTAAAAGTGGCATTATCATAGTCGGTGAATGTGTGTCTTCACCTTGATTATGTCTATACTTGGGCTTAGTCGCTTTCTGATGGGAGACTGGGAGCCCTGAGAGGGAGGAATTGGACTATGAGATCTCTAACTATCGGAGGCTCAGCCTCAGTGATATTGATTATTGTATTGAGCCCTGGGGAAGAGGAGAAAGCATGGTGAAAGCCGCACCAATGCAGATCCTCTGCTGGGTGGATCCATTCTGGGTGGCAGTCTGTCATCAGGACTAGTAGCTCTGATCTCCCAGCATTAAGGGGGGGCAATCATCCGGGATGAGTGCCTCATTTTCAGAAAGATCCAGCAAATTTTCGGCGAGGAAAAGCCGGCAGCCGGGAGGCTTGTGGAGAGCCAAGGGAAGCAAGACCACCCTTCCCAATCCCTTGTAGGTGTGACAGCTGTGTGGAAAGCAAGCCCATCCTTCCCAATCCCTTGTAGGTGTGACAGCTGTGTGGAAAGCAAGCCCATCCTTCCCAATCCCTTGTAGGTGTGACAGCTGTGTGGAAAGCAAGCCCATCCTTCCCAATCCCTTGGAGGTGTGACAGCTGTGTGGAAAGCAAGCCCATCCTTCCCAATCCCTTGGAGGTGTGACAGCTGTGTGGAAAGCAAGCCCATCCTTCCCAATCCCTTGGAGGTGTGACAGCTGTGCAGTGCGAATAACTTAGAGCGTGAAGCCCTCTCACAGACTCTGCTCGATAAACCCCTGAATATCTTATCACACTCGGGAGAAAAAAAACTGTGATTTTACTGGCTGCATTGCTTCCATTGTTAATCAGGATATAAATGATAATATCCCTGCTTGAAAAAGTAATCGTGATTCCAAATCCTTTGCAAATAAAGTGACAAGGAGAAATAGTAAACCCCTTTTCACAGGCACTTTTAGTAAACCCCTTTTCAAAATGATGCATAGCCTCAATATGTACAGTGCCTTCGGAAGTATTCAGACCCCTAGTTTACAGTCTTATTATTAAATTGATTAAATGTTTTTTCCTGCTCTTCAATATACACACAATACCCCATAACGACGAAGCAAAAACAGGTTTTTAGAAATGTTTTGCTAATTTATAAAAAGCACCTTTGGCAGCAATTAGAGCCTCAAACCTTCTTGGTATGACCTTCTTGGTACAAGCTTGGCGCACCTGTTTTTGGAGAATTTCTCCCATTGTTCTCTGCAGATCCTCTCAAGCTCTGTCAGGTTGGACAGGGAATGTTGCTGCACAGCTATTTTCAGGTCTCTCCAGAGATGTTCGATCGGGTTCAAGTCCAGGCTCTGGCTGGGCCACTCAAGGAGATTGAGACTTGTCCTGAAGCCACTCATGAATTGTCTAGGCTGTGTGCTTAGTTGTTGTCCTGTTGGAAGGTGAACCTTCACCCCAGTCTGAGCGCTCTGGAGCAGGTTTTCATCAAGGATATCTCTGTAATTTGCTCCGTTCATCTTTGCCTCAATCCTGACTAGTCTCCCACTCCCTGCCGCTGAAAAATACCCCCACAGCATGATGCTGCCACCACCATGCTTCACCGTAGGGATGGTGCCAGGTTTCCTCCAGACATGACGCTTGACATTCAGGCCAAAGAGTTCAATCTTGGTTTCATCAGACCAGAGAATCTTGTTTCTCATGGTCGGAGAGTCTTTAGGTGCCTTTTGGCAAACTGCAAGCGGTCTGTCATGTGCCTTTTACTGAAGAGTGGCTTCCGTCTGGCCACTCTACCATAAAGGCCTGATTGGGGGAGTGCTGCAGAGATAATTGTCCTTCTGGAAGGTTCTCCCATCTCCACAGAGGAACTATAGAGCTCTGTCAGAGTGACCATCGGGTTCTTGGTCACCTCCCAGACCAACGCCCTTCTCCCCCGATTGCTCTGTTTGTCCGGGCGGCCAGCTCTAGGAAGAGTCTTAAGAATGATGGAGGTCACTGTGTTCTTGGGGATTTTCAATGCTGTAGACATTTTTTGGTACCCTTCCCCAGATCCTTGCCTCGACACAATCCTGTCTCGGAGCTCTATGGACAATTTCTTCAACCTCATAAATATTTTTGCTCTAACATACACTGGTCAACTGTGGGACCTTATATAGACAGGTGTGTGCCTTTCCAAATCATGTCCAATCAATTGAACTTAGCACAGGTGGACTCCAATCAAGCTGTAGAAACATCTCAAGGATGATCAATGGAAACAGGATGAACCTGAGATCAATTTCAAGTCTCACAGCAAAGGGTGTGAATACTTATATAAATAAGGTATCTGTTTTTACATTTTAATACATTTGCAAAACATTTTAAAACCTGTTTTGGCTTTGTCATTATGGGGTATTGTGTGTAGATTGCTGAAGATAATAAAAATATATATATTTTAGAATTAGGCCGTAACGTAACAAAATATGTACTTTCCAAAGGCACTGTACATTAGGCCTAACAAAGGGTTACAGAGTTTTTGTGGAATCACACAGATGGTAAATTGAAATATAAAAGTATGGCTATCTATATGAATAGTTACAATTTCAAATCAAATCTATTTGAGTAACAGTGAAAATAGTCACCGCTTACCAGTACTCAAAAAACATATTGGTTAAAACGGTTGCATTTTGAATGTTGTGCTGTCTAACACCATTTATCCAAACACACCGTTTACAAAGTGAATCAAGCTTGGCTGAAAGTACCTGTAAAACAACCCCTCACAATGTGTATGGCCTTAGTCACTATAAAGGAATTGTTTTAATTCTTAATAATGTTGGATGAATAAAGATGACAAATCTTTATCAGCTAAGCAAACAAGAGAGCAAATAGAGTGCAGATAATCAGATTTCTAATTAGTGTCACTCACATCATCCAATATACTTTCTCTGAATTAAAGCGATCATGCAATTATACAGCCAATGCTTTGAGTTTAACAGAGGCTTTAATGGGAATGTAATGCCTGAATAATGACTGGATCTATCAACCAGAGGGCTAAATACTCATCAGCAGACAGATACACTCCTTTCTATGTCTCGATCTAGTAACCCAGGATTGCTCAATCTCTTTTATTCCAGAAACCTGCAAACCAGCTTTACAAAATGGTACCATATTCACATTATAGTGCACTACTAAAAAGGGTTCCAAAAGGGTTCATTGGCTGTCCCTATAGGAGAACCCTTTTTGGTTCCAGGTAGAACCCTATCTTCTGCCTGGAACCAAACGTTTTTTCAAAAGGGTTCTCTTATGGGGACAGCCGAAGAATCCTTTTAGGTTCTAGATAGAAGAAAAAAAAGGTGCGAAGTGTGTACTTTTGACTTGGGCTCTGGTCAAAAGTTGTACATTTTAATGGGAATATGGTGACATTTGGGACAGCCCTCATCCTTCCTTAATTATATTAACACTAGCAATGCAAGACGGACTAAATCTGTGTCAGCTAACCAACAGATGGACTGATCAGCAACATCCCAGGGGACCGGTGCCAGCCTGGGGACCGGAGGTTGAAGAACACTGCAGTAAGGTGCAACAACTAGCCTAGTGGTTAGAGCGTTGGGCCAGTAACCAAAAGGTGGCTGGATCGAACCCCTGAAGTGACAAGGTACAAATCTGTCATTCTGCCCCTGAGCAAGGCAGTTAACCCACTGTTCCCCGAGCGCCGAAGTCGTGGATGTCGATTAAGGCAGCCCCCTGCACCTCTCTGATTCAGAGGGGTTGGGTTAAATGCGGAAGACACATTTCAGTTGAAGGAATTCAGTTATACAACTGACTAGGTATCCCCCTAACCAACTCACTCTCTATTCCTCTCCTCCTTATATCAAAACTTACTACGCATTCAAATCAACTGCATACTGTTCTATGCAACATGTTAAATTATTTCAGTTATAAGACAATTGTTTGTTTAGCATCCTATACAAATGATGAATAATATTGTAATCTTCCAATTATTTTTCCACAGGAGGAGACCAACCTTGGCTCATCCCTAAGTAAATAATAAATTCAGGCATATTTGGCTACATTAGTTCTTGTTTGGAAAAGAAAATGTCATTTTTCCTTCACATACCATATTAGACTGCTTGTTTCGCGTAATTGATGAACTGAATAATTAAAATCAATATGGAATCTGACATTATACACTACCGTTCAAAAGTTTGGGGTCACTTAGAAATGTCCTTGTTTTTGAAAGAAAAGCATTTTTTTGGGCCATTAAAATAACATAAAATTGATCAGAAATACAGTGTAGACATTGTTAATGTTGTAATGTTGTGATTTTTTAATGGAATATCTACATAGGCGTACATAGTCCCATTATCAGCAACCATAACTCCTGTGTTCCAATGGCCCATTGTGTTAGCTAATCAAAGTTTATCATTTTAAAAAGGCTAATTGAGCATTAGAAAACCCTTTTGCAATTATGTTAGCACAGCTGAGAACTGTTGTTCTGATTAAAGAAGCAATAAAATTGGCCTTCTATAGACTAGTTGAGTATCTGGAGCATCAGCATTTGTGGGTTCGATTACAGGCTCAAAATGGCCAGAAACAAATAACTTTCTTCTGAAACTCAATCTATTCTTGTTCTGAGAAATTAAGGCTATTCAATTTGAGAAATGATCAAGAAACTGAAGATCTCATACAATGCTGTGTGCTACTCCCTTCACAGAACAGCGTAAACTGGCTCTAACCAGAATAGAAAGATGATTGGGAGGCCCCGGTGTACAACTGAGCAAGAGGACAAGTACATTAACAGTTTCTAGTTGGAGAAACAGACGCCTCAAAAGTCCTCAACTGGCTGCGTCATTCAATTGTACAGGCAAAACACCCGTCTCAACGTCAACAGTGAAGAGGCAACTCCGGGATTGTGGCCTTCTAGGCAGAGTTGCCAAGAAAAAGCCATCTCTCAGACTGGCCAATAAAAAGAAAAGATTAAGATGGGCAAAAGAACACAGACACTGGACAGAGGAACTCTGCCTAGAAGGCCAACATCTCGGAGTCGCCGCTTCACTGTTGACGTTGAGACTGGTGTTTGATTCTGGAGTTCGGAACGCCGATGACAAGGTGTTTACATGTTCTAATAATTCGAAAGGTTGCTCAGAAAACCAGGTGTTTAATCGGTGTATGCTTACTTCGATTTTGACCTTACGCCTATTAAGATAGTAATTTAAACCCCTTACTCTGCTTATTGCATAATCTGCCTACTGACATGAGTTTAATATCTAATTATTAGTGTGTGTGTAAACCTACTTAGTAAGTATGTTTACATGCACTGATTTCAGATTTCAGTCCATGTAAACATGACTATTAGGGAAAATGTTATTGCAAAGCATATAATAGTTTGACTAAAACTTTTACATTAATCTGATTGTCCACAATAATCACATTATTGTGTGCATGTAACCGTACACAGTCTTCTTTATGTAACTGTTAGGCTACTCAGTAGTGAAGGACAGTCAGCAGCACCCTAATTGAACATCATTTTGGACTATACAACTTTTAGCCTAACTCATCAGCTTTTAGGCCCAGAATCCATTAGGTACTACATTTCAATGTGAGGATTCACAATGTGTACACACACGCATGCAATTATTATTTTAGTGTTAAGGAGGACTCTATACTGGGGTGTTGTTTTTTGCTGAGAAAATCCCTCTACTAACATGCTTTTAAACATTAACGTTTGCTATGCGCTAAGACTGAATAAAAAATGAAGCGCTTCGCAAAGGATGAGCGATGCTCTGGCATCGGCCTGTCCTTTAGAACAACCAGCAGGAGACAAGTTGCCCAGCTCTAGAATCAACACACAGTCTTCATCCCAAACGGCACCCTATTACCTATTTAGTGCACTACTTTTGACCAGGGACCATAGGGTAGTCCATTATGTAGGGAATAGGGTGCCATTTGGGACGCTCACCTCAAACATTCCAGGCTTCTATCCAAAGGAAAAACGTTTCAGTGACTAAGATGCCTTGCTATGAGTTGTAGCTAATAAGGGTGAAGGAGATTTAGGGAGATGGGTTAAGGTTTACGAACATTTTCAAAGTTGTATGGATTTGAAGACATTAAATAACCTGCCTTGCAGAACCATTGTTCTTTGCAGGGCTCCTCTGTGGGGGGTGAACGTGTCTGAGGGCTAGGGCAGTTGTTTCAACCTTTTTCGGTTATCATACCGACTGAATTTTGCTCTGCCAGTAGTACCCCCTTATGTATTTTACCAGTAGGCCTATGGTATCATGAGTGTTCTCAAGTACCCCCTATGGATTGGCCAAGTACCCCCAGGGGTCCCTAGAACCACTGGGCTAGGGGGTGATCGCATCTAGCACAACCAACCAATCCCTCCTGGGTTCAAATAATATTGGTTTAACTTCAAATTGCTTGATTGAGCTAGCCTGGCAGAATGGAATAGTCCCAAAATGTGTAAACACATTCATTCTGGTACTCCAGACAAGCTTCATCAACTACAGTAAGTATGTGAAAAAACAAACAATACTATTTGAACCCAGGACCGAAAGCAAGAGCATAACCAAGCGGTCCTCATGAGCACTTGATGTTTGAGCATGGGCCACAGCAGTGACCATTTTAATTGCTCCCCTGTTCAAACAGTTCTCAAAGCATCTGTGGTTCAGTGCATGGCCAGCCCTGTTTGTTTTGCTCGATGGTTCATAGGCTGTGATCGGGTGTATCGCCAGAAACACCAACCCAGGGTTGCTGGCGGTTGACTTGCAATGCAGAATTTGCACAATACTGCTGCAATGTTATTGAGAGACCCAGTAGGGACTAAACAATAGGCCACTTGCTTGGTGAATTTCTTCCAACTCCTTCACAGGGCATTGGGCTGGCAAGAGAGAGTGAGACACTGTGTGTTGCGGTCTCTCCCAGATCAGAATAATCACCCCAGTCACCGTTTTAACAGTGCCCACCCTGTGTCTATTCCCTAAACCAACACAGGGAGACAAAGAGGGACAGAGGCTAAGGAATCCCTGTGCCTGTGTGCATGCCTACTGCTCAGAGTGAGACCACCCACTTAGGGAGTGGGATGGACTGTTAGGCCACACCACACTCAATTCCAAGGATTTCAGGTCTTCAATCAGACCCACATGGAAGCCCAAAAGTGCTGATAGCCTGCCTCTTGTCCCTGTGAAGTGCCCCGGTGGAGCGGGGGAATTAGTGAGAGGCTGGCTGGGTGTTGGAGGGACCTCGCAGAGAGTCAGGAGTGATGGGGGAAGACTAGAACCCATGTTTCTTCTGTTAGTATCACTGACACTACATTTCCTGGGAGACTGATGCTAAGAGGGAGGGAGTAAGGTTTAGGGCAAAGGTCAATCCACCTGCTAAGAACAAAGCTCTCTGGGACTGTAGCTTTTCTCTCCCTGTTCAATTCAACTCCCTAGGAAACATTACATTGTTTGTTATTTGGCCCATTCTTGAAGGTACTTTGAATTCTCTGGTGGGGAAGGTTTTTTTAAAGTCAGCAGACAGATACCCAGGAATTAAACATACCAAACCAGAGTTCTAAAAGCTGTCTTTTGGATACTGTGTGTTAAAGACACAATCTACTACAATTTCAGCCCAATGCAACAGTAACCCTGACACTTTATTTGGAACAGAATAGACTAGCTGCTTCGTTGGGAAATGAACCACTCAAATGAATAGACAACGCTATGATCTCATATTGAACATCCACTTTTTAGTGGTCAAGGCAAACAAATATTAAATCAATTTCCATATAATAATAAATAGGTCTAGCCTAAGCAGCATACATATCTTTAAGTCACAATCATTTTGATCTCTGATAAACCTTATGACTTCTATTGCAGTATTTATGCAGCAGATTCTCACCATTTGCAAAACAGAACATGTCAAGTTAAACTTTTTTTGACACGTAGGAACCAGTCTTCATTATTTCTGACTGTTGCTTAACTATGGATGGACACAATCATTTGAATAGAACACAGGATAATCCTCAAAGCATATTCATGTCCCAACATTCAGACAAGTTAGACAAATATTTGACACCTATTCTACCACCTGCGTGAGTCAGCCTCATTAAAGCGAGTCAGCCTCATTAAAGCGAGTCAGCCTCATTAAAGCGAGTCAGCCTCATTAAAGCGAGTCAGCCTCATTAAAGCGAGTCAGCCTCATTAAAGCGAGTCAGCCTCATTAAAGTATGTCAGCCTCATTAAAGCATGTCAGCCTCATTAAAGTGTGTCAGCCTCATTAAAGTGTGTCAGCCTCATTAAAGTGTGTCAGCCTCATTAAAGCGAGTCAGCCTCATTAAAGCGAGTCAGCCTCATTAAAGTGTGTCAGCCTCATTAAAGTGTGTCAGCCTCATTAAAGTGTGTCAGCCTCATTAAAGTGTGTCAGCCTCATTAAAGCGTGTCAGCCTCATTAAAGTGTGTCAGCCTCATTAAAGTGTGTCAGCCTCATTAAAGTGTGTCAGCCTCATTAAAGTGTGTCAGCCTCATTAAAGTGTGTCAGCCTCATTAAAGTGTGTCAGCCTCATTAAAGTGTGTCAGATAAATGCAGACACCACGCCGCAAAGCACTTCTTGTTTTTTTTAGAGAGAATTGGGGATTTGTTCGTAGGCTTACTGATGACCAACTAGGACCAGTAGGATCTGACAGAGCTCATCATGGCTTGCAGACACAGACTCTGTAGAAAAGGTTACTAACTAAAGATGAAATGAACCCAAAGCCAGATTGGACTTGATTGAGACAGTGCGATGTTTCAGAGGTTGAAGAGGCTGGGACCTAGGAGCAAATCTTCCTGTCTGCCGTGTGTGTTCACTTCATGTCCACCAGGGTCTGGGGGGTGTGACTGGATACCCGCAGGGGCTCAGGACTGACTGACAGCTGAAAATATGAGCTACGATGCCTCCATGTGTACTCTAGACAAGGTGCCTGTTACAGACAAGCTGACACCGTCCTCTTTATATGAGCTAATATAAGGATATGTGAGCCGCTACATCCTGCTCCAGTCATTGGGCGCCACCCTCCTGCACTAGGATGTGGTAGGACAAGCAGAGTTGGAGCAGGATACATCAGCATGTCGCTAACACAACAAACACGCTGGTAGACTGAGGCAACTCAAATTAACAGAGGGGATACTGTTGGGAATTGCCATATTCCGCTGTAGCCACGACTGTCACAAGGTAAACGCATACCTGGTCACAGTTCTTGATTGCTGCAATATCTAATACCTGTTTTTGTCACCATCTGCCATGCAGCAATCCCCTATGCTTGACAACCACTGGTGGTTTCTCTATGAAGGAATACATTTAATTATTCAAATTACTTTGTTAAACACGTCACACTGTTAAAGGAGGACTCTACCACCACTATCACATCTCTATGTATTAATACAATCTGCAATAATGATTAATATAAGTTTGGGAAAATATTCAAATCAAGTCAAATAAATGGTAATAAATTCATGTTTTTGGCAAACCTATTTGTTAAGAAGTTCAAAGTAACTGCCTATGAACCAATGGGCTCCCAGTTTCAATTACATTTATTTTAAAGATTAGCAGCAAATCAAGGACTGTTTGTAGAGGGAGTTTATATAATTGTTGATGAATGCAATAGGCCAGTTCAGTATAACCTGTCAGTCACACACTCAGTGATGATAGAAAACATGTTCTATTTATTCTTTTGAAATGGCAAGTGCGCCCTCTTGAGGGGAGCTTTAGGCCTAACATTTCAAATACAGGTGTTTCTTCCTCTAACACTGCTTTTTAGTCCTTCCTTCCAACCCCATCACACTCTCTTCTGAATGAATTACACCAAACAAGATACAATTCTTACTCAAATGGGTCTCGAGTGTAAAAAGGAAAGTCTGGTATCGTCAGGAGTCTTTGAAACTCAGTGGTGAAATACAAAATGCACATTGGCTGAGTTGAGGTCTTACAACAGCTGTTATTAGGCTACACTTCCGAATGTGTTCTTGACTCCCTTATGGAGTGGACTCACTATAGACACTCTGGTTGTCTTACACCTCATCTTAACAACAATTTAATATGCATAGATCAACATATTGCATAGTTTCTAGCCTGGTTTGTGCAGGCCAGTCAAGTTCTTCCATACCAATGTCAACAAACCATTTCTGTATGGACCTCACTTTGTGCACAAGGGCATTGTCATGCTGAAACAGGAAAGGGCCTTCCCCATACTGTTGCCACACAGTTGGAAGCACAGAATCGTCTAGTATCATTGTATGCTGAAGAGTTAAGATTTCCCTTCACTGGAACTAAGAGGCCTAGCCTGAACCATGAAAACAGCCACAGACCAGTATTCCTCCTCCACCAAACTTTATAGTTGGCACTATGCATTGGGGCAGGTAGCGTTCTCCGGGCATCCGCCAAAAACCCAGATTTGTCTGATGAACTGCCAGATGGTGAAATGTGATTCATAACTCCAGAGGACGCGTTTCCACTGCTCCAGACTCCAACGGCAGCGAGCTTTACACCACTCCAGCCGACACAATAATGCCCCTTTCAAAAAATGTAGAACTAAGAACAGATATAGCCCTTGGTTCACTCCAGACCTGACTGCCCTCGACCAGCACAAAAACATCCTGTGGCGGACTGTACTAGCATCGAATAGTTCCCGCGATATGCAACTTTTCAGGGAAGTCAGGAACCATTACACGCAGTCAGTCAGGAAAGCAAAGGTGAGCTATTTCAAACAGAAATTAACATCCTGTAACTCCAAAACGTTTTGGGACACTGTAAAGTCAATGGAGAATAAGAGCACCTCCTCCCAGCTGCCCACTGCACTGAGGCTAGGTAACACTGTCACCACCGATAAATCCACGATAATCGTGAATTTCAAAAAGCATTTCTCTACGGCTGGCCATGCTTTCCTCCTGGTTACCCAAACCCCGGCCATCAGCTCTGCACCCCCTGCAGCTACTTGCCCAAGCCTCCCCAGCTTCTCCTTCACCCAAATCCAGAGAGCAGATGTTCTGAAAGAGCTGCAAAATCTGGACCGCTACAAATCAGCTGAGCTAGACAACCTGGACACTCTCTAAAATGATCCCCCGCCAATGTTGCAACCCCTATTACGAGTCTGTTCAACCTCTTTCTTATCATTATACACATATACATACAAGGAAAAAGCCACTACTCTATAACCACTATAAAAAAAGCCAGACTACGGTTTGAAACTGCACATGGGGACAAAGATCATACTTTTTGGAGAAATGTCCTCTGGTCTGATAGAACTGTTCGTTCATAATGACCATCGT
Source organism: Oncorhynchus tshawytscha (assembly GCF_018296145.1). Classification (NCBI taxonomy): domain Eukaryota; kingdom Metazoa; phylum Chordata; class Actinopteri; order Salmoniformes; family Salmonidae; genus Oncorhynchus; species Oncorhynchus tshawytscha. Next base: position 17,907,455 of record NC_056436.1, on the reverse strand, counting down.
TATGTTTGGAGGTAAAAGGGGGAGGCTTGCAAGCCGAAGAACACCATCCCAATCGTGAAGCACGGGGGTAGCAGCATCATGTTGCTTTGCTGCAGTGCTTTGCTGCAGGAGGGAGTGGTGCACTTCACAAAATAGATGGCATCATGAGGCAGGAAAATTATGTGGATATATTGAAGCAACATCTCAAGACATCAGTCAGGAAGGCAAAGCTTGGTCGTAAACGGGTCTACCAAATGGACAATGACCCCAAGCATACTTCCAAAGTTGTGAGAAAATAGCTTAAGGACAACAAAGGTATTGGAGTGGCCTTCACAAAGCCCTGACCTCAATCCCATAGAAAATTTGTGGGCAGAACTGAAAAAGCATGTGCGAGCAAGGAGGCCTACATATCTGACTCAGTTACACCAGCTCTGTCAGGAGGAACGGGTCAAAACTCACCCAACTTATTGTGGGAAGCTTGTGGAAGGCAACCTGAAATGTTTGACCCAAGTTAAACAATTTAAAGGCAATGCCACCAAATACTAATTGAATGTATGTAAACTTCTGACCCACTGGGAATGTGATGAAAGAAATAAAAGCTGATAATAAATTACTCTACTATTATTCTGACATTTCACATTCTTAAAATAAAGTTCTGATCCTAACTGACCTAAGACAGGGAATTTCTACTAGGATTAAATGTCAGGAATTCTGGAAAACTGAGTTTAAATGTATTTGGCTAAGGTGTATGTAAACTTCCGACTTCAACTGTATACATATACATTTGAAGTCGGAAGATGACGTACACCTTACACTCAATTAATGTTTGGTAGCATTGCCTTTAACTTGTTTAACTTCGGTCAAATGTTTTGGGTATCCTTCCAAAAGCTTCCCACGATAAGTTGGGTGAATTTTGGCCCATTCCTCCTGACAGAGCTGGCACGCTTTTTCAGTTCTGCCCACAACTTTTCTATAGGATTGAGGCTCGTTTTACTGTGGATATAGATACTTTTGTACCTGTTTCCTCCAGCATCTTCACAAGGTCCTTTGCTGTTGTTCTGGGATTGATTTTCACTTTTCGCACAAAAGAACGTTCATCTCTAGGAGACAGAACGCGTCTCCTTCCTGAGCGGTATGACGGCTGCGTGGTCCCATGGTGTTTATACTTGCGTACTATTGTTTGTACAGATGAACGTGGTACCTTCAGGCGTTTGGAAATTGCTCCCAAGGATGAACCAGACTTCTGGAGGTCTACAATTTCTTTTCTGAGGTTTTGGCTATTTTCTTTTGGATTTCCCCTTGATGTCAAGCAAAGAGGCACTGAGTTTGAAGGTAGGTCTTGAAATACATCCACAGGTACACCTCAAATTGACTCAAATGATGTCAATTAGCCTATCAGAAGCTTCTAAAGCCATGATATAATTTTCTGAAATTGCCAAGCTGTTTAAAGGCACAGTCAACTTAGTGTATGTAAATTTCTGACCCACTGGAATTGTGATACAGTGAATTATAAGTGAAATAATCTGTCTGTAAACAATTGTTGGAAAAATGACTTGTGTCATGCACAAAGTAGATGTCCTAACCGACTTGCCAACACTATAGTTTGTTAACAAGAAATTTGTGGAGTGGTTGAAAAACTAGTTTTAATGACTCCAATGTAAGTGTATGTAAACTTCCGACTTCACCTGTGTGTGTGTGAGATATATATAGAGATAAATATATATAGATATACACACACACATGCTGCTTTTGAATAACCATGCTTGTATAACCATGCTGCTTTTATCATCTCAGAGGACATAAAGGAGCACTTTATTGGAAGGATACCTCCATAGGATTCCATAACACATTCATAAGACAATCATTTATTAAACATTCTCATGTCAACAACCACAAGTTGATGTTTTCTTATTTATTCCCTCCCTGAGAGAAACTCCTCACTCACCACTGTCTGATCTGTGTTATCTGAGAGCGTAGGTGTCACATTTCAAACATAGCAAATTACCATTAGCCTTTACACCATGTTCATCCTAAACCTCTTATTCAATATAAGCTAATAGTCAGGCATGATAGATAATGGCCAATAAAGCAACACTTTGAATACTTTTATGATAAGGATAAACTGCAATTACGTATTTGAAGTTAGCCTAACTGTACCGACTTTTAAATCCATTATGACACCTTACAAGGTAAGTATTACAGACGATAATCAAACATTGAAACAACCTTTAATCATTCTGATAGATTTGTAGGCCATCATTTCTAAATTACAATCTGCTGAAGTAAAGGCATGCTTGATATCAACTCTATGGTTAAGTAGGCCACCTAGCTTTAAAATACGTTGGCTATTTATATACTTGCTACATGGCAGCTTTGGTACTTACTTCACTGAGAGCTCATTTTCCATATATCAAATCAAATTTTATTTATCACATACACATGGTTAGCAGATGTTAATGCGAGTGTAGCGAAATGCTTGTGCTTCTAGTTCCGACAATGCAGTACTAACCAACGAGTAATCTAGCTAACAATTCCAAAACTACTACCTTATAGACACAAGTGTAAAGGGATAAAGAAAATGTACATAAGGATATATGAATGAGTGATGGTACAGAGCGGCATAGGCAAGATGCAGTAGATGGTATCGAGTACAGTATATACATATGAGATGAATAATGTAGGGTATGTAAACATTATATTAGGTAGCATTGTTTAAAGTGGCTAGTGATATATTTTACATCAATTCCCATTATTAAAGTGGCTGGAGTTGAGTCAGTGTGTTGGCAGCAGCCACTCAATGTTAGCGGTGGCTGTCTAACAGTATGATGGCCTTGAGATAGAAGCTGTTTTTCAGTCTCTCGGTCCCAGCTTTGATGCACCTGTACTGACCTCGCCTTCTGGATGATAGCGGGGTGAACAGGCAGTGGCTCTGGTGGTTGTTGTCCTTGATGATCTTTATGGCCTTCCTGTGACGTCGGGTGGTGTAGGTGTCCTGGAGGGCAGGTAGTTTGCCCCCGGTGATGCGTTGTGCAGACCTCACTACCCTCTGGAGAGCCTTACGGTTGTGGGCGGAGCAGTTGCTGTACCAGGTGGTGATACAGCCCGACAGGATGCTCTCGATTGTGCATCTGTAGAAGTTTGTGAGTGCTTTTGGTGACAAGCCAAATTTCTTCGGCCTCCTGAGGTTGAAGAGGCGCTGCTGCGCCTTCTTCACGATGCTGTCTGTGTGGGTGGACCAATTCAGTTTGTCTGTGATGTGTACGCCGAGGAACTTAAAACTTACTACCCTCTCCACTACTGTTCCATCGATGTGGATAGGGGGGTGTTCCCTCTGCTGTTTCCTGAAGTCCACAATCATCTCCTTAGTTTTGTTGATGTTGAGTGTGAGGTTATTTTCCTGACACCACACTCCGAGGGCCCTCACCTCCTCCCTGTAGGCCGTCTCGTCGTTGTTGGTAATCAAGCCTACCACTGTTGTGTCGTCCGCAAACTTGATGATTGAGTTGGAGGCGTGCGTGGCCACGCAGTCGTGGGTGAACAGGGAGTACAGGAGAGGGCTCAGAACGCACCCTTGTGGGGCCCCAGTGTTGAGGATCAGCGGGGTGGAGATGTTGTTACCTACCCTCACCACCTGGGGGCGGCCCGTCAGAAAGTCCAGTTGCACAGGGCGGGGTCGAGACCCAGGGTCTCGAGCTTGATGACGAGTTTGCATAGGGTACTATGGTACTATGGTGTTAAATGCTGAGCTGTAGACAATGAACAGCATTCTCACATAGGCATTCCTCTTGTCCAGATGGGTTAGGGCAGTGTGCAGTGTGGTTGAGATTGCATCGTCTGTGGACCTATTTGGGCGGTAAGCATATTGAAGTGGGTCTAGGGTGTCAGGTAGGGTGGAGGTGATATGGTCCTTGACTAGTCTCTCAAAGCACTTCATGATGACGGAAGTGAGTGCTACGGGGCGGTAGTCGTTTAGCTCAGTTACCTTAGCTTTCTTGGGAACAGGAACAATGGTGGCCCTCTTAAAACATGTGGGAACAGCAGACTGGGATAGGGATTGATTGAATATGTCCGTAAACACGCCGGCTGGCTGGCTGTCTGTCTGTAGCAGTGCATTTCTAACATAGTAAACTCTAATTTTTGTAGCCATCAGCCAACTGTAATTCCACCACGATGCTGCAGTGATACTGAATAGCTACTGACTGTTCAGGCACAGCAGTTGCAATTTGATACACATGACAACACTTCTCACAGCATTTCAAAGAACATCCTGGTCAAATGAACAGCAGACTCTTCAACTCACCGGTCATGAACAGCCAATGGGAAAGAAGCATGCACTCTGTTGTACCACAACCTGAGCCCGAATCTGGGTTTACAGGAGACGTTGGAAGAGGTGGATTTGGCGCATGTGCACTTGGTCAAAACCAATATTTAGATTATTTCCAGACAAGGCATTTTTGGGGGATGAATGTAGCTGCTTACTTAGACCTTTTTTGGAAGTACATACTGGCTGCGACGGTAGTAATGATGATAACTGCTCAGCGAAACACCATTCTTTGGTAATTACCGAACATATTTTGACATTATTAAGCTTGAAAAGCAGGGGAAATAAAAGTTGAATAGCTGCTTCCATGGCTTAAAGCAGAATTTACATATTCAACGTATGCTGTAAACCCAGATTTTGGTTCACCACAACCTCACTTAACAGCTCTCTGGGCTCTCTCTCTCTCTCTCTGAGGTACTAGCTAGTAAACAATGATTGTGGTCGAATTGCACGTATCCTGACCGACAGTCCCCTCATCCTATCACCAACAATCATCCCCTGTCCAATCTCCCTCCAGCAGAGGCAGGACTCCAGCGCCTCACCATCTTTAAATACCACACCTGTCACTAATTAGTGTGGCAGACCTAAACATTTCAGTTTTCAAGTGGTTTGTTACATGACACCTTTTCCTTTGTGTAATTTGGATGCATTTATGACCAGCTCTTTTAATTGCAAACCACCATCTCAATGTTTTAATGGACACACCATGATATTCCTAACTCAAACCAACAGTTACAGCAAGACAGCTCTTAGTTTGTACATGGTCCTTCTGCATCAGATCGGGCTATTGTGATGGAATGGATCACAACAGAGGAAAACAGACCCCCATCTGGATGGAGAGGAATAAAAGGCCTCCACCTCACCTGTCTGACTACCATGTTCAATTCTCTGGCTACAGCTATACCCCTCAACCAATCCAACTCCTTCAACAAAGGCCAGAAGAGTATGAACAAGGGTAAATGGAGCTCCAGGTTCAAGCTGAGGCCTACCCCTATATCACCACAATTCAAGAGCTAACCACTGCAAAGGCCAACATGTAGAAGGAAATGGAGCAACTAAAACAAACTGTTTATGCAATAGAGATGCACTGGCTGAGCAAGGGTTCTAAGACTATCAATCTGAAAGTGGTCTTTTCCACTGCAGTAGCCACCTTTCACTCATTGGTGCAGCAACTAACTCTGGAGCTTCAGCAGTGGCCAACCAGGGAGAGGCTGCTCTCTCTATAGTTCAGGAGCTATGTGATTGTATGGAGGAGTGGAGAAATAGCCAGATTGAAAGTTCACCATTGCCAGAACAACCCCAACAGTGTAGACAGGAGTCTCTTCCCCTCCCTACAGGTTCCATGTTACCAACCCCTCAGCCTGAACAATCAGCATCCTCACAAGCGCCATCACTACCAGTTCCTCTCAAGCCATTCATTCAGCAAAACCCCAGCCGCAATGTACACATTCTCCACTCTCAATACCACCAAGACAACTGTCTGTGCCTTAAGTCTAAGCCACATCTCCAGTCTAAAGCACATTTTCAGACTAAACCTCCTGTCCAGCCTGCTGTGAGTACCCAGTCATGTGCGCATCCAGCCTCCTGTACAGCAGCCTCACATGCACCAGCCTCATGTGCACTCTGAGCCTCCCAACCTGCAAACTCAGCATTAAGGACACAACCAATTTCAGCCTCCTGATGTGTGCTGGCTTTCCGTGCCCTATCGACTTCCTATGCACTCTGAATCTCTCATGAACTCAGAACCTGCTGTGCAGTTTCACCAACAACCACAGTCCTACCCAGAGTCTCCCTCAAGTCTATTCCAACCAATACCAGCCTCCTCCACCCAACACCGAGGTTTACTCTACCCTGTACTACGCAACTCCTGCACCAAGTCAGCCTCGTTACCCAGAACACCAGACTCGATACGTCACCACCTCTCAAACCCAGAACATTCTGAACCCAGAAAGACCTCTGGTGCACCCACCAGTGTGCTCCCCTCCAGCTTCTACAGCACCCTATCAGGCCCTTCAGAGGTATAGTAGGCACCAACAAGCGCAACCACTTTCACAAACTTTGATGTGCCTACTGCTCACTACAACCAACTGTCTGACCAATGGCTATTCCGAGTAGTCCCAACTTACAACCCTTAAGTGGCTCCAATGAGACGCAGGTATTCATCCCGGATAGAGGGACCTTCCGTACCCAACTTCATTCACGAAGATCCTGAAGAGTTTGCGATGTTAAGAATGGCCCTCACAAACCTACCGCCAGAGGAGGAAACAGAAATACAAGTACCACATCCCCCTGGATCACCTACACTTGGTCTCTGCCCGCCGCATGGCCCTGGTTTATGCTAATGACCCAAAGCTCCAGGCATTCCAGCACGGCTGGATCAACAGCACGGCCTAATCAACAGCAGGGAGCTGCTGATCAGGCCTGCGCCTCCCATGTTCAGCAGCTACTCAGTAAGTTACCAGCAGAACAAGTTGCCAGTCATGCCCACAGAAGCAGGCCAGGTGTCCAGTACAATCTAAAGGACTTCTTTTTGAGGCTGCAAGATAAAGCAGAGTGTCAGGCCGTCGCTGCCCAGGTTGGTGAGCTCCACCAAGCACCATCATGGCCATAGATGACAGTCCTCATCCAGTACAGCTACAATTTTGCATGGTTCCGATTCTACCTCAACCCTCACTCACCATACAATCTTCCACATCCCCAGCTACCGGTAAGACCCCTGGTGGACCCAGGCTCCTGTGTCTCTACTGTGACTCAAGGGATCATACCCTCACACACTGAGAAGATCAAAGGGCTCAGTGCAGAGAAAGTTGAGTGGTTTAAAGACAAAATGCAATGTTGGAGATGTGCCTAGCCAGAGTGTAACTTGAAGAAACCCTGCCCCAAGTGCCATGGCATCCTGCATACATTCAACAAGAGAAAACCAGACTTGAGTATTCTATGTCAACCCACAAAGTCACTACTACTCTTGAAGGTTGTTAAAGTCATCCTGAGTAACAAAGATCACTATCGTGAGACTTATGCCATTCTTGACAATGGTTCAGAATGCACACTGCTACTGTCAACTGCTACCAAGCAGCGAAGACCTATTGCTGTGGACAATCCTACAAGAAACAGACACCTAGATGGGGCCACAGTCCACTTTGAAATCTCTCCCCAACCAGAAATTCACCATCCACGTTGCATTCACCGCCAACAAGTTGGCCCTAGTAAAACAAAGCTACCCAGTAGATAAACTGCAGAGATGCCACCATTACCTCAGAGGCCTCCCTTTGCATACCTTCTCCAAAGTTCAACCTCTCCCCCTCATTGGAGCTGATAACCCCCATCTCATCACTCCAATTGAGCATGTTCGCCAAGGTCCAACAGGGGCACCAGAAGCCTTAAGGACTAGGTTTGGATGGACACTCCAAGGCCCTACCCATCTCTTAGACCAGTCCACTCCACAGCAGTGCCTGCTCCCAACCTCCCCAGCTCCCAAAGCTGACCTACTCTAGAACATATAGAAACTATGGCAAGTTGATTTGCTCCCTTTCCGGGATGATAAGTTAATCACTCGATCCAAGCAAGATACCAAAGACATGTCCTTACTAGACTTCCAAACCAGTCGAGTGACCATTAATGGAGTGGACCGCTATTCAACACCCCTCCTTCGCACTAAATGGAACCCAAACTCCATGCCCCCAAGGAAGCAGTCATATTGCCTCTCTTGATGTTGGAGGATGAACTAGAGCACAAACCTGAGTTGGCTACCATCTACAACCAAGAGGTAATAAAGTTGGTCAATGTTACGCACGCCTCTATGAAGAGGGAACGCAACACCCTGCTACAACTATACTCTCCGTGAAGTGAAAAAGGTATGGACTGTAGGCGTAAGCAAGGATGACAACAGGCAGAATGTGTACCATTTACAAGGACTTTATTCCTTTACACGGTAATATGGGGAAAAGGGGCTGGACGGAACCAAAGCAAAGAAAGTAAATCTCAAAGCCCCCACTCCTATCTTACCTGCCTAACCAATACTTACCTAAGGTCTTACCTAGTGTGCCTAGACAGTGAATATACTACGGGTATATGTATGCCCGCAGGCCTCTTGCCTAAGCACTCCCTAAGGTGCCTTCCCCTTCCCCCCTGGGAACAAATGAAACAGGAGAACAAATCATTTCTCAAACAAACTAAGAAACAAAGGACATCAAATAAGCTCTATCTGAGCAACAAACTCACAGAACATACCAACTGCTACCAACAACTAACATAGTAAATTATCCACAGCCATCAGCCTCCTCTCTCAGCAATGACCTCCCTCACATTCAATCTCTCTGCAATGACCTCCCAGCAATGAATCTCTCCTGAACAGAACACTGGCTTTTATATAGCTTCAGAATGAATGTGTAACTGGAGACAGCTGCGTCTTGACGAGGGGGCGGGGTCAGCTCTCCAATTAGCCACGGAGTCGACCAATCAGCTGCTTGAGGGATTTCAGGAAGCCATTTCCTGAAATAAACACATGCAAATACACAAACTACAACACATAAACTGGGGAACGTAACAGTCAATGATGGCTACATTACCAAACTCAACACAGATCAAGTAGATGAGCCCACCAAAGAATCCTGGTATAGCCCGCATCATCTCCAACACAATGGCAAGCACCAAATGGTGTTCAATTGCTACTTCCTGCATCAAGGAGAATCCCTGAAAGAACACCTACCTGGACCCACCCTGGGACCATCCTTGATCTGTGTGCTCCTCCAATTCCGCCAGAATGGCATCACCATCAGTGGTGACATCAAGTCTGTTTCACCAGATACGACTGCTTCTGCTGAGATTCCTGTGGAGAGGAATGAGAAAGGAACACCACTCAGATGTATATGAATGGCAAGTCTTACTTTTTGGCACCACCTGCAGTCCATGTTGTGCCACATATGCATTTTAGAAACATGTGCATGACAACCAAGAGAACAACAAAGACATCCATAACTCAGTGCTGCACTCCTATGTAGATAACCGTCTACAGCGCCTACCCACCATCCAGGAAGCCAAACAACTGCTGATCAGAATTCGACAACTGCTAGCTTCAGGGAGCTTCGAAATATGGAAGCCACCTAACATTTATAGTTTAACCCTTTTCTCCTGAAGCACAATCTGAAAGCGCTAAACTGTGGTTGAGTCATGACTGAACAGAACCAAGAGGGGGTACCTTGGCCTGAGTCAGCAATACGGTTGCACATTTTGGAGAATATTCAGAGGTGGAAACATACCGTGGGAATTAACAGGAATATATGGGAATTAATATGGTTTTTGCATTGGTTATATACACTGCTCAAAAAAATAAAGGGAACACTTAAACAACACAATGTAACTCCAAGTCAATCACACTTCTGTGAAATCAAACTGTCCACTTAGGAAGCAACACTGATTGACAATACATTTCACGTGCTGTTGGGCAAATGGAATAGACAACAGGTGGAAATTATAGGCAATTAGCAAGACACCCCCAATAAAGGAGTGGTTCTGCAGGTGATAACCACAGACCACTTCTCAGTTCCTATGCTTCCTGGCTGATGTTTTGGTCACTTTTGAATGCTGGTGGTGCTTTCACTCTAGTGGTAGCATGAGACGGAGTTTACAACCCACACAAGTGGCTCAGGTAGTGCAGCTCATCCAGGATAGCACATCAATGCGAGCTGTGGCAAGAAGGTTTGCTGTGTCTGTCAGCGTAGTGTCCAGAGCATGGAGGCGCTACCAGGAGACAGGCCAGTACATCAGGAGACGTGGAGGAGGCCGTAGGAGGGCAACAACCCAGCAGCAGGACCGCTACCTCCACCTTTGTGCAAGGAGGAGCAGGTGGAGCACTGCCAGAGCCCTGCAAAATGACCTCCAACAGGCCACAAATGTGCATGTGTCTGCTCAAACAGTCAGAAACAGACTCCATGTGGGTGGTATGAGGGCCCGACGTCCACAGGTGGGGGTCGTGCTTACAGCCCAACACCGTGCAGGATGTTTGGCATTTGCCAGAGAACACCAAGATTGGCAAATTCGCCACTGGCGCCCTGTGCTCTTCACAGATGAAAGCAGGTTCACACTGAGCACATGTGACAGACGTGACAGAGTCTGGAGACGCCGTGGAGAATGTTCTGCTGCCTGCAACATCCTCCAGCATGACCGGATTGGCGGTGGGTCAGTCATGGTGTGGGGTGGCATTTCTTTGGGGGGCCGCACAGCCCTCCATGTGCTCGCCAGAGGTAGCCTGACTGCCATTAGGTACCGTGAGGAGATCCTCAGACCCCTTGTGAGACCATATGCTGGTGCGGTTGGCCCTGGGTTCCTCCTAATGCAAGACAATGCTAGACCTCATGTGGCTGGAGTGTGTCAGCAGTTCCTGCAAGAGGAAGGCATTGACGCTATGGACTGGCCCGCCCATTCCCCAGACCTGAATCCAATTGAGCACATCTGGGAAATCATGTCTCGCTCCATCCACCAACGCCACGTTGCACCACAGACTGTCCAGGAGTTGGCGGATGCTTTAGTCCAGGTCTGGGAGGAGATCCCTCAGTAGACCATCCGCCACCTCATCAGGAGCATGCCCAGGCATTGTAGGGAGGTCATACAGGCACATGGAGGCCCCACACACTACTGAGCCTCATTTAGACTTGTTTTAAGGACATCACATCAAAGTTGCATCAGCCTGTAGTGTGGTTTTCCACTTTAACTTTGAGTGTGACTCCAAATCCAGACCTCCATGGGTTGATAAATTTGATTTCCATTGATAATTTTTGTGTGGTTTTGTTGTCAGCACATTCAACTATGTAAAGAAAAAAGTATTTAATAAGAATATTTCATTCAGATCTAGGATGTGTTATTTTAGTGTTCCCTTTATTTTTTTGAGCAGTGTATATATCTCATATGGAGACAGAAACAAACTTTTTACATTATCATAAGTAGACATAATTGCAAATGATTAAATCCTTCTAATATAAATTTAAAAAACAATTTATAGTTGCGAATTGAACTTTAATTAAATGAGTTGACTCTTCACTTGGGTTGATTTCACTGAACAACAAAAGGGAATATTTGAATGATACCCAACGATCCATCGCATCTCCCAGAAACATTTTCAACATACATCTGTAAAATGATAGTCTAGAAATGAAAGCTTTGGTTGTCTTCCTCTCAGGATTCCATGCCTTCTCCCTGGACCTCCTCCATGTCCACCTCTTGAACATCAGACTCTGATGCCCTATCTTCACTGTCACTTTCCAACCTTGTTGAGGATGGCTCGTTGTCAGGCTCAAAAAGCCTCAATTTCCCGGATGCCCACCAATTTTTCAACCCTTGTATTGGTCAGCCTGTCCCTTCCACCAGGTGGCTGATGAGATATGTTGGCATGACTGCCATATTGCATCTCCATTCCAAAGCCCTTGCTTGGAAGTCCATTTGGAATTATGGTGTTGATCACCTTTTGTCCACCAGGGAGCAGTCGATGATTAGCTAAACTAAATCGTTCACAAACCTCAATCCAGATACTTCTGAGAAAAGAGGACTTTAATAATTAAATACATAAATATTTAGGTAAAGTCACAAATGGTAGGGGGAACTTTCTAGTGCTGATGTTATTAATTACGGCAATTTGCAGGTGGAACTGTAGCCAGGATTGATAGTAAATTGCTGAACTGTGTTTACCAGCATATATTTTTTTTATTAGTACGCCTGATGAAAACATTCTTCCTGTAGATATTAAATATTTAAGATTCAGTTTCTGACGAGTGTGCAGTGCACTTTATTTAAATGTTTACCGTTATGATATTACACTCCACCACAGTAGGTGGCGATATTGAAGCATGTTCAATGCGGCTGCTGTTGTGTTGAACATAAAGCCATTTTCTTGTTGGTTGGAGAGTGACTGGGATGTGCTGAAACACATCAGACAGAGTTGTTATAAAGGATTTTTGAAAGAGTTTTTACCACAATGAGTTCAATTGGAACTGGGGTAAGTTTGATAAGATACTTTTTCTTCATATATTTTTTTTAATGCTAACAAATAAAATGTTTGGTAACTTGTTAGCCTCGGCTCATCTTAGCCAGGCTAGCAACAAAGTTAGCCAACTTGCTAACTAGCTAGCTGTGACTGCTCTGTGCTAGTTGTAGGTTTCAGGAGATAACTAGCTAATAATACATTTAATCACGTCATTCGTGTAAGATCTATAATCGTATATCGTGGTGAAGTACATTTTACACTAGGTACTGTTACCTAGCTGATCTTGCCTTGCAGTACTACTGTTAGTTTGATACTAAGCCATGTTGTCATGCCTGCTGTGCTGAGTCACTTGCACTACAGGCTAGTTAGCTACAGTAGCAATGCTGGCTAAGCTAAATCGAAATTGAAACCAATTCAACTGATTTGGTGTAGGAGAGCTACCGATATCCAATCTATCAACAAATGTTTGATATCACATTATATTTACAAGTTAGACAATGTTGGAATCGTTTAATTAGCTACATTGACACTCACACCTGCACTTTCAAATGGCTCGGTGATATCCGGTATCTTTGGGACGTCCCTAACCTTAATCTTTTTACATTTCAATGTATGGACGTCCCAAGGAGCCTAGATTGCACGGAGCCTTTCAAAGGGGATTCCTCTATTGTGAATCTAACAGTTACTTCCATGATTTTGCTAGCCATTACTATGAAAAGTGGCACCAATGAGTATTGGTGAGATTGATTTAAAAGTTTGAAGACTGGCAGTTCCTGTCAATGAAACATGTATGTTATATCAACAGCAGTGGTCATCAAAGTATAACACCCAAATCTCCCTCTCTAGTATGACTTGTCTGCCTCCACCTTTTCCCCTGATGGAAGGGTATTCCAGGTGGAATATGCCATGAAGGCAGTAGAAAACAGCAGGTATGTGATCTTTCCATCTTTTAATGTGTTTTTGAATGCAGTACTACCCACATGATGGAAAGTGACAGGAATTTTTTTTTTGTACTCAATTGAATCAATTGGTTGGTTTTTGTTCTTTCTCCTTACAGCACAGCAATTGGGATCCGGTGCAAGGATGGGGTTGTGTTCGGTGTCGAGAAATTGGTTCTCTCCAAACTTTACGAACAAGGCTCAAACAAGCGTATCTTCAATGTCGACCGTCACGTAGGGATGGTATGTATTCATCCACAGACCACATGCCCAGTATATACATGTGTTGTGTTTACCAGCAAAACTGATGTGCACGCAACCACGTGGAGAAAACCCAAATCTTACAATCAAAGGATTAAAATGTAAGCTATTTCGTTTGCAAATGTTTATTAAACATCACGAGATTTACCCATTGTACTTTATGTTGTTTATTTCAAATACATAGTTACAGTTGCTGGCTAGCTAGCTCACTATAGCTTCCAGACCCTATTGGATTGGCTGTTGATACCTAACATGCTGTCAGCTTGCTAGCACCAACATGGCGAGCCACTCTGGACGAAGCTAACGTGGGTGGGCAAATCATCGCTAGTTAGTGGATCTTGGCCGTAACACTCAGAGTATTTGCAATGTCGCCCCTTCTCTGCTGTTTACTTTGTGCATAGCTGAATCTACCTTAACTTTTTTTTACCGATAGGCAGTTGCTGGACTACTGGCTGATGCTCGATCCCTGTCTGAGGTGGCCAGAGAGGAGGCCTCCAACTTCAGATCCAACTATGGACACAACATCCCACTGAAGGTAAAAAGAACTCTGATGCTCTTGATCAGTGTTTTCTCTCAAACTCCTCCTTGTGTACCCTGTCAGTTCCACATATTTGCTATGTTCCGTTACAGTACTACCACACCTGATTCAACTGGTTGCTTTGCCTTTTCCCCAAGTCCTATGGACAATTGACATATTCCTTGATTTGAGATAAGATGCATACAGGATAAGTCAGAAGTTTACATACACTTAGGTTGGAGTCATTAAAACACGTTTTTCAACCACTCCGCAAATTTCTTGTTAACAAACTATAGTTTTGGCAAGTCGGTTAGGACATCTACTTTGTGCGTGACACAAGTCATTTTTCCAACAATTGTTTACAGACAGATTATTTCACTTTTATAATTCACTGTATCACAATTTCCGTCGGTCAGAAGTTTACATACACTAAGTTGACTGTGCATTTAAACAGCTTGTAAAATTCCAGAAAATGATGTCATGGCTTTAGAAGCTTCTGATAGGCTAATTAACATTATTTGAGTCAATTGGCGGTGTACCTGTGGATGTATTTCAAGGCCTACCTTAAAACTCAATGCCTCTTTGCTTGACATCATGGGAAATCAAAAGAAATCAGCGAAGAACTCAGATCTTGAGATCTCAAATCTTATAGAAAATGTGTGGGCAGAACTGAAAAAGCGTGTGTGAGCAAGGAGGCTGACAAATCTGACTCAGTTGCACCAGCTCTGTCAGGAGGAATGGGCCAAAATTCACCTAACTTATTGTGGGAAGCTTGTGGAAGGCTACCTGAAACGTTTGACCCAAGTTAAACAATTTAAAGGCAATGTTACCAAATACTAATTTGCTAGTCCACTATTATTCTGAAATTTCACATTCTTATAATAAAGTGCTGATATTAACAGGGAACTTTTACTAGGATTAAATGTCAACAATTGTGAAACTGAGTTTAAATGTATTTGGCTAACTTTTTATTTATTTTAATTAGATTTTTACCCCTTTTTCTCCCCAATTTCGTGGTATCTAATTGTTTTAGTAGCTACTATCTTGTCTCATCGCTACAACTCCCGTACGGGCACGGGAGAGACGAAGGTTGAAAGTCATGCATCCTCCGATACACAACCCAACCAAGCCGCACTGCTTCTTAACACAGCGCGCATCCAACCTGGAAGCCAGCCGCACCAATGTGTCGGAGGAAACACCTGGCAACCTTGGTTAGCGTGCACTGCGCCCGGCCTGCCACAGGAGTCGCTGGTGTGCGATGAGACAAGGATATCTCTAACCCGGACGACGCTATTGTGCATCGCCCCACAGACCTCCCGGTTGCGGCCAGTTACGACAGAGCATGAACCCAGGGTCTCTGGTGGCACAGCTGGTCCTGCAGTACAGCGCCCTTAACCACTGCGCCACCCGGGAGGTTAACTTTTGACTTCAACTGTATAATCTCTCTTTACAGCATCTCTCAGAGAGAGTGGCCATGTACGTCCATGCCTACACGCTATACAGTGCGGTGCGGCCGTTTGGATGTAGCTTCATTTTGGGCTCTTACGATCAAGATGATGGTCCTCAGCTGTACATGGTTGACCCCTCTGGAATCTCATATGTGAGTTATCTTTGGGGGGTTTATCCCCAAACAGGTGCTGTCTGTCATTAATTTACTGATTTCACACTACACGTTTAGGGACGGTTTCTCAGTCCCAGATTAAGACTCATCCAGTAATGAGGCATTCTCTGTGGGGATTTTACCTTGAGCATGTGGTTTAGTCCTGGAGTAGTTTTAATCTGGGTCATGGAAAATGGCCCTTTTTAAGGTGTTTGAACCTGTGCAATGTTTGATTGGGAATGTTGATTGATTGTCAACATATGTTGTATATCTTGTCATTCAACCTTAAATTATGACCTGAAATTTGTAACATTAGGCAATGCTGTTTAAAATATTAGATGACCACTTATTCATTATTTTGTTTTATCAAGGGTTACTGGGGATGTGCTATTGGAAAAGCCAAGCAAGCCGCCAAGACAGAAATTGAAAAGCTTCAGGTAAGAATATTACTTGAGCCAAGTTTAAGACAAGGGAAGATCTTGCTTAATTGTTTGATTTTGTATGCTATTGCTATCAACAGATGAAAGATATGACCTGCAGGGAGTTGGTAAAAGAGGTGGCCAAAATGTAAGTGTTTTTGTTTGTTGTATTAAAGGAACACAAACCCACACTGTTGTTCACGCTCATGAATAGCCTCCAATCAAGGCACTGCATATTAAGTTGCTACTAACATGTACTGTTGGATGTTTTGTAGAATCTACATTGTACATGATGAAGTGAAAGACAAATCGTTTGAGTTGGAACTAAGCTGGGTTGGAGAAGGTAATGCCACTTTCCCTTATACACATGTATTTTTAAGTGTGGTATTGTCTCCCTTTGTACATCTGTATATGACAAATGTAACAAAGGCAGAGTTTTGTACCCTGGTCTAAGCCACCACTAGTGTACCGGGTTAGCAGCCATAGCGTTTTTGTAACAAACTTGTCTCTGGTTGTGAGCAGTGTCACACGTTTTAAATCTGACAGTTAACCCAGCTCATAACTAGGCAAGTCCGTCAAGAACAAATTCTTATTTACAATGACGGTCTACCCCGGTCAAACCCTAACGACGCTGGGCCAATCGAGTGGCGCGGCAATCTAAGGCACTGCATCTCCGTGCTAGAGGCATCACTACAGACCCTGGTTCGGTTCCAGGCTGTATCACAACTGTCTATGATTGGGAGTCCCATAGCGCGTTGTTAGGGTTTGGTCGGGGTATGCCGTCATTGTAAATAAGAAATAGTTCTTAACCGACTTGCCTAGTTAAATAAAATAACAAAGTGATGTATGGCAAGCATGTGCAATAAAGGGTTATGATTCTGTTAGATACTCAACCCTCACCAGTTTTGACTAGCTATCACCTGGTCTAGTCAAATTGATCGCAGCTGATGTTCTGCTTGAACTGAGCAGTGGAACTTATGACCTTCATGTCCCTTCACCAGTGACAAATGGAAAACATGAGCTGGTTCCAAAAGACGTCAGGGAGGAGGCAGAGAAGTACGCTAAGGTATGTACCACGACTACCAGTCATTCATTTGTATTTTCCATGGCATTTCTGTGACCTACTGTATTCTAACCAAAAATACCTCTGTGGTTTGAACTCAAGTCTCCTGTGTGCCACACGACTGAGTTAGCTTGCTGAGCTAAAGCCCAAGCTTTAGCCCAGGGAGCCAACTCAAGTCTTCAGGTCCCAGGCAAGGTTACCCATCACGTGAGAATGGTTCACTGAACCACTTCCATTGTATCTGTCTTGCTGGTGTCTGATTCGCAATGCCTTATGCTTCCACCATAGGATTCCTTGGAGGAGGAAGATGACTCTGATGAAGACAACATGTAAACTCATTTCTGTGGTTTCTCCACCCGTCAC
Source organism: Oncorhynchus tshawytscha (assembly GCF_018296145.1). Taxonomy (NCBI): domain Eukaryota; kingdom Metazoa; phylum Chordata; class Actinopteri; order Salmoniformes; family Salmonidae; genus Oncorhynchus; species Oncorhynchus tshawytscha. Next base: position 17,890,019 of record NC_056436.1, on the reverse strand, counting down.
ACACCTACTGACAGGACGGCTCTCCAAGAGACACAAATTGTTTTGTAATTAATGGACCATTCATGTAATTTCTTTCCATTTAGGGTTTGATGGATTTCAGCCTTAAAATAAAAGTTGAAGATAAGTACTGTTTATACTAAAAGCATCTTTGGCCTTTTTTTTTGTGAGACTCTAAATGCTGTCAAGGGTTTGCCTCTGTCATTTGATTTTGTAATTGTGTGTATTTAGCACATATCTCAAGGACGGTCACTTGATCCTTCTGGTGGTGCCAGTTGTGGAAGAAGATTTAAGACTCGATTTCAGTGCATAGTGTGATATGTTTCAGGTATGACATGAGTCAGTGACCTGAAGGGCAAAAGTCTCCACATTGACCTTACAGATGGACGTCCAACTCCGTGCCTTTCCTCCTCACATTGCCACTCCATGCCAGCCTCATCTGGTTCTCTCCCTGCTTGGATACAACTTAAATCCAATTTTATTCATCACATAAAACCACAATAACATCTGCTAAATGTGTGTAGTTAAATACTTGTGCAGTAGTATCTAACAATACACATCTAAATGTAAAAGAATGCAATTAAGAAATATCAATATTAGATTGAGCCTTTCACTTGAATCTGAGGGATTGATTAGCTCCTCAGCTGTACATTTGAAAAAGACGTCCTTCTGCCTGCCTGGGACAGATTATTTTGTAGTAGCACTGATGTCAACCTAGTAGATTTAAGCTTGGAATTTCACATGTCAGGATACTCAGCCAGAAGAGTCGCCAGTGTTCAGTTACACCCCTCAACACGGCTATATACGTTCATTGTCTGGCCTTAGGTAAGCAATATTTGACAGCAATCATTTCACTGGCTTTTACCTGCACATGCTTCCTTCCGGTTACGTAACCAATTTGCCTGCTCTGACGTCCTACAAACACTAACAAGGCGCAATTGGCCTGAACTTAAAGCAAATCTATACTTTATATTTAACTCGCATCCTCTCCCCAGCAAATGACTACATTGCTAGTAACTCATACATTCAAATACGAGTTACCGCTAGCACCATCTAAAGAGTGAGTAGCAATTACTTGTGTTTTCAGTTCACATATAGTGTATTTCCCACCTTGGAGTGACAAGGAAGCCAGTGTCAAAAATAGGCGGTCCATTGTGAAATATTTCTAACCAGTGAAAGGCTTGGATTGAGATGATAAAAGCCAATCATATTTCCATGTTGGGGTGTTATTCTAGTAAAAGAAGCCAAGTATGAGAGGACCAATAGCACATTTTCTCCCAAAGCGCCGATTTCCATCTCTACCAACCATAAATACAGAGAAGGTATGTCCTATAGAATTTGAAGAAAGTGTTGACCAATCATATTTCTACGATTCGACCACCGCTGTCAGGCCAACCAATCGGATTTCGAGAGACCCAGCTTCAGCTCAACAGCTTGTTATTCGTGTATTGCTTTGCAAATCTGGCTAGCAAGTCGTGTCGTTGCATGTAAGTATAAAAAATATAATATCCCTCTCTAATGAATTACAAACGTTTAACAGTTCACGCTATTTAGATCAACATGACAACCGTTTCGTTAGTTATCGGACGAGACTTCGCTAAATTTCGTATTTTTTCCTGTAAGAATAGACTGGTAAAGAATTGAATGCCAGTGACCAGTCGGCTTGTTTTTGCAGTGAAGAAATGTATGCGCCTTTTGTGAAACTGGATAATAAATAATGATTGTTCTGATACTTTTCTGTTTTATCGTCGAACAAACCTACCTGACTGCCTCTCGTTTATCCAAATGAGAACCACCGTTTGAAATGTTCTGCCTGAACTAGCTGGCCAACTCAATGACGAGCAAGGCGCTTTAAATCGCCATATCGAGAAACTGTTAACGTTGGCTAGCTAGCATGTTTAAGTTAGCTAACTAGCTAAATTTAGCTCTCGAGTTGAGGGAAATCTTCTGTCGTTACTTTAACCACAATATTTATAATATCTGTTTCTACTAAAACATATTGTCTAAGAGACTGGTACACCTTTTGTAGCCAGCTCCTCTGTATTTCACAAGCAGTTAGGAATGAGCTCCCAGCCTGACATGGTGCAGCACGGCGAGCTATGATGGCGACGTGACACAGTCAGATTGCGAGCAAAGCGGGAAGGAACACGCACTATTCTGTCTGTTGTCTATGTGCAACGTCCTTGTAGTATGCCAACGCTGAGCTGTTGATAATATTCTTTTTAAATGCTTTTGACGTTTTTTTTTGTCTGTTAACAATCAGCATGAGCATACAGTTAAACTAGATAGCCAGTAGCCACACATTTTTGTGAGTCTGGAGGGAGGGGGCTGCATCGAGCTTGAAAAGAATGCGTTAGAAGTAGCAGGCTAGTTCGTCGTTAGCCGGTTAGCATATTTACTCATTTTCGACTAAAATGTATTTAGTCCGAATCACGGCTGTTTTGACACCTTTATTCATCTGCAATTCCTATCTTGTTTTACAGCAATCAAAACAAATCGAGCTGGACTCCCTCAAATAGCCTCTACGATGAAGGTAAGTCACTTGGCTAACCTCAGTTGAAAACAGCAGTGAAGCCGACGCCTCTTTCACTTGGCTTGCAAAGAGTCTGGGGGACAACTGTCTATATGGTTGGCAACAATATATGACAGTTTGAAGGTGTCAATGTCACATACAGTACCAGTCAAAAGTTTGGACACCAACTCATTCAAGGGTTTTTCTTTATTTTTTAAACTATTTTCTACATTGTAGAATAATAGTGAAGACATCAACACTATGAAATAACACATGGAATCATGTAGTAACCGATAAGGTGTTAAACAAATCAAAATCTATGTTATATTTTAGACCTTCAAAGTAGCCACCCTTTGCCTTGATGACAGCTTTGCACACTCTCGGCATTTGCTCAAAGCTTCACCTGGAATGCTTTTCCAACAGTCTTGAAGTTGTTCCCACATGCTGTGCACTCGTTGGCTGCTTTTCCTTCACTCTGCAGTCCAACTCATCCCAAACCATCTCAATTGGGTTGAGGCCAGGTCATCTAAAGCAGCACTCCATCACTCTATATCTTGATCAAATACCTCTTACACTGCCTGGATGTGTGTTGGGTCATTGTCCTGTTGAAAAACAAATGATAGTCCCACTAAGAGCAAACCAGATGGGATGGCGTATCGTTGCAGAATGCTGTGGTAGCCATGCTGGTTAAATGTGCCTTGAATTCTAAATAAATCAGTGTCACCAGCAAAGCACCATCACACCACCACCTCCATACTTCACGGTGGGAACCACACATGCAGAGATCATCCGTTAACCTACTCTGCATCTCACAGAGACACGGCGGTTGGAACCAAAAATCTCAAATTTGGACTCATCAGACCAAAGGACAGATTTCCACTGGTCTAATGTCCATTGCTTGTGTTTCTTGGCCCAAGCAAGTCTTCTTATTGGTGACCTTTAGTAGTGGTTTCTTTTCAGCAATTTGACCACGAAGGCCTGATTCGCGCAGTCTCCTCTGAACAGTTGATGTTGAGATGTCTGTTATTTGAACTCATTATGTGAAGCTTTTATTTGGGCTGCAATCTGAGGTGCAGCGGTCCTCATGAGAGGCAGTTTCATCATAGTGCTTGATGGTTTTTGCGACTGCACTTGAAGACACTTTCAAAGTTTGGGAAATGTTCCGGATTGACTGACCTAAATGATGGACTATCATTTATTTTTGCTTATTTGAGCTGTTCTTGCCATAAGCCCTATGTGGTAAAAGCCCAAATCCATATATCTTCTGTATACCACCCCTACCATGTCACACCACAACTGGCTCAAACGCATTGAAGAAAGAAATTCCACAAATTAACTTTTAACAAGGCACACCTGTTCATTGAAATGCATTCCAGGTGACTTCCTCATGAAGCTGGTTGAGAGTGCCAAGATTGTGCAAAGCATGGCTACTTTGAAGAATCTCAAATATAAAATACATTTTGATTAACACTTTTTTGGTTACAACAGGATTCCATATGTGTTAATAGTTTGTCTTATCTATTATTCTACAGTGTTGAGCATAGTAAAAAAAACTTGAATTAGTAGGTGTGTCAACTTTTGACTGGTACTGTATATTTAATTTAAATGTTAAAGTTTTCATGTAGGCTTCACTGTATATGACAATTTTCAGACTGCATTGCCCACCTCTTCCTGAGCAAGACAACAAATGTTTTTGAGTTGAAAAATCTCTAATGCAATGTTTGTGGCATCATGCTTCCTGGACATATCTTTCAATAGTGGCCAAACATGGTCTGTGTTTACTTTCTAAGAAAGTACAATGATAAATGTTATCCGGGGTGTCTGTTTTTCTCATAGGCAGCAGACGAGCCTGCCTACCTGACCGTGGGGACAGAGGTCAGCGCGAAATACAGAGGTGCCTTCTGTGAGGCAAAAATCAAGACTGTTAAACGGACGGTGAAGGTTAAGGTAAGAGCACAACAATGGCTCCTTCTCAAATGACACCCCATTCTCCTAATAGTGCACTACTATAAACGGAATGGGGCTGGGGTCAAAAGTATTGCACTATATAGGGAAGAGGGTGCCATTTGGGACACAGACAACATTCTAATCAAACAAGGGAGTAATGTGAAAGGGTGCAAATGTTGATGTCCAAATCTGACAAGGATTTGTGTGTGTGTGTATGTATGTGTATATATACAGTGCCTTGCGAAAGTATTCGGCCCCCTTGAACTTTGCAACCTTTTGCCACATTTCAGGCTTCAAACATAAAGATATAAAACTGTATTTTTTGTGAAGAATCAACAACAAGTGGGACACAATCATGAAGTGGAACGACATTTATTGGATATTTCGAAGTTTTTTAACATCGACATTCAGAGATTGCTGCAATCAAAAACTGAAAAATTGGGCGTGCAAAATTATTCAGCCCCTTTACTTTCAGTGCAGCAAACTCTCTCCAGAAGTTCAGTGAGGATCTCTGAATGATCCAATGTTGACCTAAATGACTAATGATGATAAATACAATCCACCTGTGTGTAATCAAGTCTCCGTATAAATGCACCTGCACTGTGATAGTCTCAGAGGTCCGTTAACAGCGCAGAGAGCATCATGAAGAACATGGAACACACCAGGCAGGTCCGAGATACTGTTGTGAAGAAGTTTAAAGCCGGATTTGGATACAAAAAGATTTCCCAAGCTTTAAACATCCCAAGGAGCACTGTGCAAGCGATAATATTTAAATGGAAGGAGTATCAGACCACTGCAAATCTACCAAGACCTGGCCGTCCCTCTAAACTTTCAGCTCATACAAGGAGAAGACTGATCAGAGATGCAGCCAAGAGGCCCATGATCACTCTGGATGAACTGCAGAGATCTACAGCTGAGGTGGGAGACTCTGTCCATAGGACAACAATCAGTCGTATATTGCACAAATCTGGCCTTTATGGAAGAGTGGCAAGAAGAAAGCCATTTCTTAAAGATATCCATAAAAAGTGTCATTTAAAGTTTGCCACAAGCCACCTGGGAGACACACCAAACATGTGGAAGAAAGTGCTCTGGTCAGATGAAACCAAAATTGAACTTTTTGGCAACAATGCAAAATGTTATGTTTGGCGTAAAAGCAACACAGCTCATCACCCTGAACACACCATCTCCACTGTCAAACATGGTGGTGGCAGCATCATGGTTTGGGCCTGCTTTTCTTCAGCAGGGACTGGGAAGATGGTTAAAATTGATGGGAAGATGGATGGAGCCAAATACAGGACCATTCTGGAAGAAAACCTGATGGAGTCTGCAAAAGACCTGAGACTGGGATGGAGATTTGTCTTCCAACAAGACAATGATCCAAAACATAAAGCAAAATCTACAATGGAATGGTTCAAAAATAAACATATCCAGGTGTTAGAATGGCCAAGTCAAAGTCCAGACCTGAATCCAATCGAGAATCTGTGGAAAGAACTGAAAACTGCTGTTCACAAATGCTCTCCATCCAACCTCACTGAGCTCGAGCTGTTTTGCAAGGAGGAATGGGAAAACATTTCAGTCTCTCGATGTGCAAAACTGATAGAGACATACCCCAAGCGACTTACAGCTGTAATCGCAGCAAAAGGTGGCGCTACAAAGTATTAACTTAAGGGGGCTGAATAATTTTGCACGCCCAATTTTTCAGTTTTTGATTTGTTAAAAAAGTTTGAAATATCCAATAAATGTCGTTCCACTTCATGATTGTGTCCCACTTGTTATTGATTCTTCACAAAAAAAATACAGTTTTATATCTTTATGTTTGAAGCCTGAAATGTGGCAAAAGGTTGCAAAGTTCAAGGGGGCCGAATACTTTCGCAAGGCACTGTAGCTTTCAAATAGGTATGTCCTTCTCCTCTACCCTGTGACTCTTCCCCGGATCCTTGGTGTACAAGAGATGTTTTCTCTGTCAATATAACTAGTAAAATAATGGTTAGTAAACAACTAAGGGGGCCCCATAAAATCATATTTAGTGTTTTCCTGAATCCTATTTTTATACTCAATTTTTTTCGATATTATAATTATTCATAGAGAAACAACAACAAATTATGTTCTGAGTCATGTCAATGCTTAAATCACATAGAAATACCATTTTAAATTTTTTTTTTTTTTAGGTATGGAAAAAAGACAACGCATTTGTGATTTGAGTGTAATTCCCCTTCATCTGTGCATCGGGCAAGAAAGGAATGTGTCGGTTTAGCCTACTGCTGCACCATATGTCATGGCAGAGTTTGCAACACAATTGCCACTCAATTTATACAAATAATCATGATCTAGTAATGTCAGGTAAGCCTAATTTGCATTTGAGAGTTTTTTGGGAAAGTCTTTGTCTACCCACAAGACTGTTATCATTAGCATCGCTAACTGGCTATACATACAGAGTGATAGACAAATGCGCCCACCAAACAGACGGGCGGCAATTTTGCTGGGAATTAATTGGCATATATTGTGTTATGTTTGGCTTTTTAAGCCAACAGTGGCTAACCAGGGGTGGGATAATGTCGATGTGTCTTTGATTGGACAGTGGCAGGGAGCTTTATGGTTGACTGTTTGCGATGGAACACATGAAAGAAAGAATGCATGCATCACCCTTTATTTGGATAGTCCGGATTTTCCATCTGTAGATGCTCTAGAGATGATCATATTATCTCTTGCTAATCAACTGCTTGCTAAGTTTAGGGTTAGTAGATTAGTTGAAATGTTACAGATAGTAGGTAAAGCATCTACAGATGGACTATCCATATACAGTGTTACCAATGCATGTACTTAGAGAATTGATTAGCGAGCTACTCATAGTTGGGCTGCGAGCTACTGGTAGTTCGCTATCTACATGTTGGATGGAGACCCCTAGGCTAATCTGTGACCTACGCAGTCCCAACTAGACACTCTGAAAATAGTTAATTTAGTCATATCATAACAAACGCTGGTGATAGTCTGTCATCATGACTGCATTGGTTACAGCATGTTGGCTTTAACGTTGGGTAAAACACATGTTTCACATTAAATACACTGAACAGTGTTGGTCCCTTGTTTCTTGAGCTGCAATTAAAAATCCCTGAAATCTATGCTGGGGACAATAAAAGGCCACTTTAAAATTAGCAGTTGTTACAACACAATGCTTCAGATGTGAAGTTTTGTGGGAGCGTGCAATCGGCATTCTGACTGCAGGTATATCCACCAGAGCTGTTGCCAGAGAATTGAATGTTCATTTCTCTACCATAAGCTGCCCCCAAAGTCATTTTAGATAATTTTGTAGTATGTCCAACCGGTCTCACAACCGCAGACCATGTGTAACCATGCCAGCGCAGGACCTCCACATCCAGCTTCTTCTTCTTCACCTGCGGGATCATCTTAGGAGGGGTGCTGAGGAGTATTTGTCTTTAATGTAGCCCTTTTGTGGGGGGAAACTCATTCTGATTGGATGGGCCTATGCCATCCAAGGCCCACCCATGGCTACACCCCTGCCCAATCATGTTAAATCCATAGACTAGGGTCTAATGAATCTGGTTTTGTATTTTTTCCAACAACCGATAGGCCAAGGAATTTTGTTTCATATGTGCTTTTTAAATTATTCCTTAAAACACCATTGTGAAAATGTGGTGCGACTAAACTGGTGAACCTGCCTATAGGTCAGGGCTGATGATGGTTATTGTTTTAAGGTCAAGTGATCCCACACTAATCACCAGGTAGCAGCATTGTGACCTGACCACCTGTATTCTCCGCTGTTCTCCTTTGCTTCTGCTCTTCCGTTATGATTGTCTCAACAAGGTCAGAGTACCCTTGATTGATTATTTCATTGGTCTAGTGTTCATGGGGTGAGGTAGGAAACACCATTTGAACTTTCTCCACATAGAAAGATGGGTGAAGGCTATTATGCACCATTCCCTGGTAGTACTAGAAGCACATGCCTACTATTGTATCAGATCTTAAACCATCTGTAGCTGGAACCGCCTGTTTGTACAACTGTGCCTTCCAGCGTTGGCATGTGAGGTTAGTCTTTATAGGCTCCTTGGTAAACTGACTCGTCAAATATAATGTCATTTGTCTCGTGGCTAGTCAGGAAGAAGAAAGTTTTCTGTTACTCAACTAGATTATTCCACCTTGACTTAATTCCTTTTGTTTCCCTCCTCTCTCCCTAGGTGATGCTCAAAGGAGACACTACCTCACAAGTTGTTCAAGATGACCAAGTGAAAGGACAGTTGAGGGTAAGTTTGGAACTAACTGGTATTGCATCACCGAACTCCCCACAGCATGATATGCAATAAATTAATTAGGCCCTCATTGTTCTTTTGATTCTCAGAATCATCTGTCACATGATTCTGAGATTCCGATCTGTTGGATATAACAATGGTTCTGTACTTATGACAGCATAATGTCCTACAGGGTACAGGCATATAGAACCGGTACAGACAAGGTATTGTCGACGTGAAGGTCATGTATATTGCCTAACTGCAATGTTCATGTGACTAATGCCCTGGCAATTTACACTGATCAACTGTAAGCATCAATGGTAGTGCAGTTTTTTTTTGTGTGTGTGCTGATTTTTTTAATGCCAGAGTGTTTAACATTCAAAGTTGCCTTAAGATTTAAAATGGCCTCAGTTTTTCTGTCATGATCTATTGTACACCGTGTGTGGTTCCCTTTTTTTACTGTTTGAACACGTGTCATGGGCTTTCACTTTACCCAGGCACGTTTCTTTCTTTAGAGAAGAATTGATTTGAGATGCAATATTCAGAAATTGCTCCACCATTTCCTGGTTGCTAAAATTCAAATAATTTGCCTTATGTAGAGAATCATTGTACCAATAGGTGCCGGAGGGGATGGCTGCCGTTTTACGGGCTCCTAACCAACTGTGCTATTTAACATGTAAAAAAAAAAAAATACATTTAGCATTGTCTGTCACTGATTCTGTACATAATGTTGCTGCTACCGTCTCTTATGACCGAAAAGAGCTTCTGGACATCAGAACAGCGATTTGCTCACCTCGAACTGGACAAAGATTTTTCTTTAATGTCTGACGAGAAGGATGTACTGCTTTGTCAAGACAAGGACCACATCTCAATCATCCTCGTGAAGATAAGATGGAGAAAAAGGGTTAGGAGGTTGGGGTGCCTTGTAAGAATTTTCAGACGAATAGGTAAACCACCACTACCCTCCGTATTATTGACCAACATGCAATCATTGGAAAACAAACTGGACGATCTAAGACTATACAACCAACGGGACATTTAATTGTAATATCTTGTTTCACTGAGACATAGTTAAACGACGACAAGGATAATATAGAGCTGGCTGGCTTCTCCATGCATCGGCACGAAAGTGTAGCTACGTCTGGTAAAGCGAGGGGCGTGTTTGTCTATTTGTCAATAACTGCTGGTGCGCAATGTCTAATATTAAGTCTGGAGGTTTTGCTCGCCTGATGTAGAATACCTCATAAGCTGTAGATCGCACCAAGAGTTCTCATCTATATTATTCGTAGCAGTCTTTACCTCCACAGAGCGATGCTGGCACTAATACAGCTCGTTGATTGCGATCTATGCCATAAGCAAACAATAAAATGCTCATCCAGCATTAGCGCTCCTAGTGGCCGGGGACTTTAATGCAGGCAAACTTAAATCTGTTCTACCTCATTTCTACCAGCATATCACATGTGCAACCAGAGGCACAAAAAAACAACTCTGGACCACCTTTACTCCACACACACAGACGCTTACAGAGCTCTCCCTTGCCCTCCATTTGGAAAATCTGACCATAATTCTATCCTCCTGATTCCTGCTTACAAGCAAAAACTGAAGCAGGACGTATCAGTGACTCGCTCAATACGGAAGTGGTGAGATGATGTTGATGCTACGCTACAGGACTGTCTTGCTAGCACAGACTGGAATACGTTCCGGGATTCATCCAATGGCATTGAGTACACCACCTCAGTCACCGGCTTCTTCAATAAGTGCATCAACGATGTTGTCCTAACAGGGACTGTACATATATATCCCAACCAGAATCCATGGATGACAGACATCCCAACGAGCTACAGGCTAGAGCTGCCACTTTCAAGCAGCGGGAGACTAATCCGGACGCTTATAAGAAATCCTGCTATTCCTTCAGATGAACCATCAAACAGGCAAAGCGCCAATACAGGACTAAGATTGAATCTTACTACACCGGCTCTGACACTCGCCAGATGTGGCAGGGCTTAAACTATTACCCATAACAAAGGGAAACCCAGCTGCGAGTTGCTCAGTGACACGAGCGAAATGCCTTTCATGCTTGCTTTGAGGCAAACAACACTGAAGCATGCATGAGAGCACCAGCTGTTCCGGATGACTGTGTGATCAAGCGCTCTATAGCCGATGTGAATGTAGACCTTTTAAAAAAAGGTCATGCTCACAAAGCCGCGGAGCCAGACGGATTACCAGTGTACTCAAAGCATGCGTGGACCAACTGGCAAGTGTCTTCACTGCCATTTTCAACTTTTTCCTGACCGACTCTGAAATGCCTACATGTTACAAACAGACCACCATAGTAACCTGTGCCCAAGAAAGTGACGGTAACCTGCCTGAATGATTTCCGCCCATAGCACTCACGTCGGTAGCCATGAAGTGCTTTGAAAGAATAGTCATGGCTCACATCAACATCATCATGCTGTAAACACTAGACCCACTCCAATCACACTCCACACTGCCCTTTCCCACCTGTGAGAATACTGTTCATTGACCATAAGCTCACCGTTCAACACCATAGTGCCCACGAAGCTCATCTCTAAGCTAAGGACCCTGGAACTAAACACCTACCTCTGCAACTGGATCCTGGCCTTTCTTATGGGCCACCCCCAGGTGGTAAGGGTAGGCAACAACACATCTGACATGCTGATCCTCAACGCTGGGGCCCCTCGGGGTGCGTGCTTAGTCCAGTTCTGTACTTCCACGACTGTCGCCAAGCACAACTCCATTACCATCAAGTTTGCTGTAGACACAACAATAGTAGGCCTGATCACCGACAACGATGAGACAGCCTATAGGGAGGAGGTCAGAGGCCTGGCAGTGTGGTGCTAGGACAACAACTTATCCCTCAATGTGATAAAGACAAAGGAGCTGATCATGGACTATAGGAAATGGAGGGCTGATGGCCACCCGGACTATTTACATTGACACACCCCCCCTGTTTTTATGCTGCTGCTACCCGCTGTTTAATATCTATGCATAGTGACTTTACAAATGACCTCTACTAACCTGTAACCCACACACGGACTCGGTACCGGTACCCCCTGTAATTTGAAATTATTTCTTGAACTGCATTGTTGGTTAAGAGCTTCTAAGCAAGCATTTCACGTTAAGGTTGTATTCAGCGCATGTGACGTATATAATTTGATCATCTTAAACCACTGTGAAATATATTTTCCATAACCAAAAATATTGTGTTTTGAGCTGGTGTATAAAACTGAAAGTAAAAGACACAAACTAACTTAAGAACGGGAAGCATATAAATACCGCACATAGAACAGATCTACCGCTTCTTAGACTTGCTTTCAATGACAAGATCAGTTAGTTCCAAACTCTAATTTCTATGTGAATTTGGTCGGGTCGCCCAAAAAGTTAAATATTGCAGATTTTACTGTTGCCATTTTGTTATTTTTAAAATGGGAGCGTAAGAGCAGCTCATATGAGGGGTCTGTCTCATCTCCCTGGCATCTTTTTGCAGGTGGGCTCCACAGTGGAGGTGAAGAGTGCAGAGGGGATCTGCAGTGAGGCAACCATCAACAAACTTACAGATGCCAGTTGGTACACAGTGGGTAGGTTCATTTAACAACACTTAAACTAGTTTACAAGAAGTCCTGCTCCTGTTATCACCTGATAATGGTAGACTACATAGGTCTTTGTCGTTTGGTTGCGTTTTGACTATTCTCAAAATCACAAGTAACAGTCATTATCTGGTGTGGCCACCAGCTGTGTTAAGTACTGCAGTGCATCTCCTCACGGACTGCACCAGATTTGCCCGTTCTTGCTGTGAGATGTTACCCCACTCTTCTACCAAGGCACCTGCAAGTTCCCTGACTTTTCTGGGGGGAATGTCCCTAGCCCTCACCCTCCGATCCAACAGATCCCAGATGTGCTCAATGGGATTGAGATCCTGGCTCTTCGCTGGCCAAGGCAGAACACTGACATTCCTGTCTTGCAGGAAATCACGCACAGAACGAGCAGTATGGCTGGTGGCATTGTCATGCTGGGGTCATGTCAGGATGACCCTGCAGGAAGGGTACCACATGAGGGGGGAGGATGTCTTCCCTGTAACGCACAGCTTTGAGATTGCCTGCAATGCCAACAAGCTCAGTCCGATGAGGCTATGACACACCGCCCCAGACCATGACGGACCCTCCATCTCCAAATCGATCCCACTACAGAGTACAGGCCTCGGTGTAACGCTCATTCCTTCGACGATAAACGCGAATCCGACCATCACCCCATGTGAGACAAAACCGCAACTCGTCAGTGAAGAGCACTTTTTGCCAGTCCTGTCTGGTCCAGCAACGGTGGGTTTGTGCCCATAGGCAACGTTGTTTCCTGGCGATGTCTGGTGAGGACCTGGCTTACGACAGGCCTACAAGCCCTCAGTCCAGCTTCTCTCAGCCTATTGCGGACAGTCTGAGCACTGATAGAGGGATTGTGCGTTCCTGTTGTAACTCGGGCAGTTGTTGTTGCCATCCGGTACCTGTCACGCACGTGTGATGTTTGGATGTACCGATCCTGTGCAGGTGTTACACATGGTCTGCCACTACAAGGACTATCAGTTGTCTGTTCTGTCTCCCTGTCGTGCTGTCTTAGACGTCTCACAGTACGGACATTGCAATTTATTGCCTGCGGTCCTCATGCCTCCTTGCCGCATGCCACGTTCACACAGATGAACAGGGACCCTGGGCATCTTTCTTTTGGTGTTTTTCAGAGCCAGTAGATTGGACTCTCTTAGTCTCCTAAGTTTTAATAACTGTGACCTTAATTGCCTACCGTCTGTAAGCTGTTAGTGTCTTAACCACTGTTCCACAGGTGCATGTTCAGTAATAGTTTATGGTTCATTAAACAAGCATGGGAAACAGTGACTATCTGTTTGGATATTTGGATTTTTACAAGTTATCTTTGAAAGAGGACGTTTCTTTTTCGCTTAGTTTATTTGTCTATGATCCTTGGGAGCAGTATACTTTGGTGTTAGTGTTTTAAAATAAATACCATCTTGGTGGCAGGTAGCCTACTGGTTAAGAGTGTTGGGCCAGTAACCGAAAGGTTGCCGGTTCAAATCCCCGAGCCAAGTAGGTGAAAACTCTTTCAAAGTGCCCTTGAACATGGCACTTAACCCTAATTGCTCCTGTAAGTTGTTCTGGATAAATATCAAATGTAAACATTACAAAGGAACTGCTTCCCACCTTATTCCAGTGTTTGACGATGGAGATGAGAAGACACTCCGCAGGACGTCTCTGTGTCTTAAGGGCGAGAGACATTTTGCTGAGAGCGAGGTAAGAGGACTGGTCTTCTGACCTGACTGTCTCCTTGGACATTTGATTTGGTGGTCTCTCTGTTATGTTGCTCTTTGATACGTTGATTAAAATTCCTCCTCTCGCTCCCTCTTCTTACTCCTCTCTATCTCTCTCTGTTGTTATCTAGACGTTGGACCAACTGCCCCTGACCAACCCGGAGCACTTTGGCACCCCCGTCATCGGGAAGAAGGGAAACCGCGGAGGAAGGAGGTCATCTCAGGCTCAGTAAGTTGACCCTTCTTTCACTTTACCTCTTATATTAATCCTCACCTTTTCCCCAATCCCACCCTTCTAAGTTAACCCTTTAAAGCAAAACTCCACTCAAAAACAACCTTTTGGATTATTTTGTCAAGTTTTCAAGTTATTTGACTTTCAAGAAGCAACATGTCACTTTCCACATCATGTGATGCGTTTTGCTTCTTGCACGTCCAATATCTTAAACTTGACTGCTGATATGCAAAACATTTTAGAACTGTATCAACAGTGGACTAATGGGAAAATGACCCCAAAAGTTCGAGTGGAGTTTTTTTTAAAGTGCTGCCCTGCAGTGGGCCATATGGTACCACTGTGTTCTTTCTTTTGATACGGTTTGATGACCTAACCTGCAATACCGCTTACATTTCCCAGTAAGATTTTAATCTGCAAACATGCTTCTGTAGATGCTCTGCTGTGTCCATTCAAAAATGGTCATTATACACATTTTCAGACCCCTTCCCTTTATCCACATTTTGTAACATTAGACTTTTTCTGGGATTGATTAAAATAAAAATCTCAGCAATCTACACACAATACCCCATAATGACAAAGCAAACAATGACAAAATATACTGCAATACCTTATTTACATAAGTATTCAGACCTTTTGTAATGAGACTTGAAATTGGACCCAGGTACATCCTGTTTCCCTTGATGTTTCTTCAACTTCATTGGAGTCCACCTGTGGTAAATTCAGTTGATTGGACATGATTTGGAAAGGCACAAACCTGTCTATGTAAGGTCCCACAGTTGACAGTGCATGTCAGAGCAAAAACCAAGCCATGAGGTCAAAGGAGTTGTCTGTAGAGCTCAGAGACAGGATGGTGTCGGGGCACCTATCTGGGTATGGGTACCAAAAACATTTCTGCAGCATTGAAGGTTCCCAAGAACACAGTGGACTCCATCCTTAAATGGAAGAACTTTGGGACCACCAAGACTTCCAAGAGCTTGCCGCTCGGCAAAACTGAGCAATTGGGGGACATCCATTGACATTCTTGTTCAGGGAGGTGACCAAGAACCGGATGGTCACTCTGACTGAGCTCCAGAGTTCCTCTGTGGAGATGGGAGAACCTTCCAGAAGGACAACCATCTCTGCAGCACTCCACCAATCAGGCCTTTATGGTAGAGTGGCCAGACGGAAGCCACTCCTCAGGAAAAGGCTCATGGCTGTCCACTTGGAGTTTGCCAAAAGGTACCTAAAGGACTCTCAGACCATGAGAAACCAGATTATCTGGTCTGATGAAACCAAGATCAAACTCTTTGGCCTGAATGCCAAGCATCACGTCTGGTAGAAACCTGGCACTGTCTCTACGGTGAAGCATAGTGGTGGCAGCAGCATGCTATGGTGGTGTTTTTCAGCGGGAGTGGGAGACTAGTCAGCATTTAGGTAAAGACGAACGGCGCAAAGTACAGATCTTTGATGAAAACCTGCTCAGGACCTCAGACTGGGGTAAAGGTTCACTTTACAACACGACAATGACCCTAATGACCCACACAGGAGTGGCTTCGGGACAAGTCTGAATGTTATTGAGTGGTCCAGCCAGAGCCCGGACTTGAACCCTATTGAACATCTCTTGAGAGACCTGAAAATAGCTGTGCAGTGATGCTCCCCATCCAACTTGACAGAGATTGAGACGTTCTGCAGGGAAGAATAGTTGTGACTCCCCAAGTAAGGTGTCAAGCTTGTAGGGTCATACCCAAGAAGACTCGGCTATAATTGCTGCCAAAGGGGCTTTAACAAAGGTAAAGGGTCTAAATACTTATGTGATATTTCAGTTTATTTTGAATACACTCGCAAACTTTCTGAAAACCTGTCTTTGCTTTGTTATTATGGGATATTGTGTGTAGAATGAGAATGTTTTTAAATCAATTTTAGAATGAGGCTGTAATGTAACAATGTGGAAAAGGTCTCTGAATCCTTTTCTCACACACGGTATACAACGACATAGTTCGATACCTGGGCATGTTCCCATTACCAATTATGATCAAGTTGAACAAAATGGGACTGTTAAATGACATTTGTAAATGGCTCCAATATAGGCCTTTGTGTTTCATAGTGTTGAGCTTCTATAGAGCTTTGTAGAAGCTTCTGACTGAGATGAAAGATTCTGTTCCGACGTAGTCCTCTTGTTCAACCCCTCAGTGCGAACGATGACAAGGAGTCGTCGTCCAGTGATGACGACAGTGAGGATAGGAGGAGGCTAAATGATGACCTGCTGGGTAAAGTGGCCAGTATTCAGACTGGGACAGACCGGACATCCTGGTACCTGGCCCTGGTAAGTCACATCATGCACAGTCCCCAGCCCCACACACACTCTGTTGGAGTCTCTCGCTCTCTGCCTGTCGGGGTCTCTCTCGCTCTCTGCCTGTCGGGGTCTCTCTCGCTCTCTGCCTGTCGGGGTCTCTCTCGCTCTCTGCCTGTCGGGGTCTCTCTCGCTCTCTGCCTGTCGGGGTCGCTCTCTCTCTCGTATGGTGAATATGTTGTCTGTCGTACGATAACTTGGTAAGAAGTACTTTTCAAATTCTTTCCTCGCTGAGGAAATGTATGAGTCTGCTGTTAATGGTAATGCAAAGGATTTTCCCAAGGTTGCTGTTGACGCAGATCCCACGGTAGTTGTTGGGGTCAAATTTGTCTCCACTTTTGTAGATTGGGGTGATAAGTCCTTGGTTTCAAATATTGGGGAAGATGCCAGAGCCAAGGATGATGTTCGTTTAAGTATAGCCAATTGCAATTTGTGGTATATTTTATATATTGTATATTTTATCATTTCGGATACCATCAACACCACAGGCCTTTTTTGGGTTGGAGGGTTTGTATTTTGTCCTGTAGTTCATTCAATGTAATTGGAGAATCCAGTGAGTTCTAGTAGTCTTTTAATAGTTGATTCTAAGATTTGTGTATGATCATATGTTTTTGCTGTTTTTATAGAGCCAAAAATATTGGTGGTTTATCCATCTCCGTTTTGGATAGATAACTCTTGGTGTTTAGAGTTTTCCTATTAGTGGTTAGATTCCATGGATTCTTCAATTACGTTTCTGATGTGCTGTTCCTTTTTTCCGTAGTGTGTCTATTGTTTTAGTGATTCACCATAGTGAAGGCGAGGCTCAGGGTCTCTGTTTTTGGGTGGATAGGTTTCTGTTTTGTTCCTAGGTTTTTGCAGTCTTCATCAAACCATTTGCTGTTGTTGTTCACTAGGGTTGTCTGCTTGTGATTTTTAAAAGATTTGACAGGCAAGCTGAGTGATCAAAAGTTTCACAGTGAAACATTTTGTCTAGAAGGGATTGAGTTTGTTGCCAAATTGTTTTTTGGTACTTTTCCACACCACTTTCCTTCCATCTATAACATTTATTAATATTATTCCGGTCCTTTTGAGATCAGTGATAAAGTAGCTGAGGGTGTCCAGTTCTGGTATTTAGGTTGGCACAGACTAGTACATGTCCTTGGGCCTGGAAATGGTTGATCTCCCCCTCTAGGATGGAGAAGTGGTCATCATTAAAGTATGGGGATTCTATTGTGGGGATATAGGTAGCACGTATGAGGACAGTTTTCTCTGTTTCCTTATTCATTTCTAGCCAGATGTAAAATGTTCCTGTTTTGACTAATTTAGTAGAATGAGTTAGGTCTGCTCTATACCAAATTAGCTTACCCCCTGAGTCTCTTCCCTGTTTCTCACCTGGTAGTTTGGTGGATGGGACTACCAGCTCTCTGTAACCTAGAGGGAAACCAGTGAGTCCATCTCCTTTATACCTTGTTTCTTGTAGGATGACAATGTCTGTATTTCCAATTTCTTTGAAGCCTGGGTTCCTGCTCTTTAGCCTGAGGGCAGATGACCCCAGACCTTGTATATTCCAGGATGAGATGGTAAAAGCTTTGTGTTCCAAAGTGTCTGGTGTTTTTGTTTTTTAGGCTCAGACCATCACAGTAGGTGAGAGCAGAGCATTTTGAGCGCTTTCAATTCAAGGGGCTTTATCGGCATGGGAAACGTGTTAACATTGCCAAAGCAAGTGACGTAGATAATATACAAAATTGAAACAATAAAAATGAAGTCAACATTACACATACAAAAGTTTCAAAAGAATAAAGACATTACAAGTGTGTATATATATATACAGTGTTGTAAGGATGTACAAATGGTTAAAGTACACAAGGGAACATAAATAAGCATTAATATGGGCTCTCTCTGCCTGTCGCTCGCTCTCTCTCTCTGCCGCTCGCTCGCTCTCTCTGCCGCTCGCTCGCTCTCTCTGCCGCTCGCTCGCTCTCTCTCTCTGCCGCTCGCTCGCTCTCTCTCTCTGCCGCTCGCTCGCTCTCTCTGCCGCTCGCTCGCTCTCTCTCTCTGCCGCTCGCTCGCTCGCTCGCTCTCTCTCTCTGCCGCTCGCTCTCTCTCTCTGCCGCTCGCTCTCTCTCTCTGCCGCTCGCTCTCTCTCTGCCGCTCGCGCTCTCTCTCTCTGCCGCTCGCTCTCTCTCTGCCGCTCGCTCTCTCTCTGCCGCTCGCTCTCTCTCTGCCGCTCGCGCTCTCTCTCTCTGCCGCTCGCTCGCTCTCTCTGCCGCTCGCTCGCTCTCTCTCTGCCGCTCGCTCGCTCTCTCTGCCGCTCGCTCGCTCTCTCTGCCGCTCGCTCGCTCTCTCTCTGCCGCTCGCTCGCTCTCTCTCTCTGCCGCTCGCTCGCTCTCTCTCTCTGCCGCTCGCTCGCTCTCTCTCTCTGCCGCTCGCTCGCTCTCTCTCTCTGCCGCTCGCTCGCTCTCTCTCTCTGCCGCTCGCTCGCTCTCTCTCTGCCGCTCGCTCGCTCTCTCTCTCTGCCGCTCGCTCGCTCTCTCTCTGCCGCTCGCTCGCTCTCTCTCTCTGCTCTCTCTCTCTCTCTGCTCGCTCTCTCTCTCTCTCTGCCTCTCTCGCTCGCTCTCTCTCTCTCTGCCGCTCGCTCGCTCTCTCTCTCTGCTCGCTCTCGCTCTCTCTCTCTGCCGCTCGCTCGCTCTCTCTCTCTGCCGCTCGCTCGCTCTCTCTCTCTGCCGCTCGCTCGCTCTCTCTCTCTGCCGCTCGCTCGCTCTCTCTCTCTGCCGCTCGCTCGCTCTCTCTCTCTGCCGCTCGCTCGCTCTCTCTCTCTGCCGCTCGCTCGCTCTCTCTCTCTCTGCCGCTCGCTCGCTCTCTCTCTCTGCCGCTCGCTCGCTCTCTCTCTCTGCCGCTCGCTCGCTCTCTCTCTCTGCCGCTCGCTCGCTCTCTCTCTCTGCCGCTCGCTCGCTCTCTCTCTCTGCCGCTCGCTCGCTCTCTCTCTGCCGCTCGCTCGCTCTCTCTCTCTGCCGCTCGCTCGCTCTCTCTCTCTGCCGCTCGCTCGCTCTCTCTCTCTGCCGCTCGCTCGCTCTCTCTCTCTGCCGCTCGCTCGCTCTCTCTCTCTGCCGCTCGCTCGCTCTCTCTCTCTGCCGCTCGCTCGCTCTCTCTCTCTCTGCCGCTCGCTCGCTCTCTCTCTCTGCCGCTCGCTCGCTCTCTCTCTCTCTCTGCCGCTCGCTCGCTCTCTCTCTCTGCCGCTCGCTCGCTCTCTCTCTCTGCCGCTCGCTCGCTCTCTCTCTCTGCCGCTCGCTCGCTCTCTCTCTCTGCCGCTCGCTCGCTCTCTCTCTCTGCCGCTCGCTCGCTCTCTCTCTCTGCCGCTCGCTCGCTCTCTCTCTCTGCCGCTCGCTCGCTCTCTCTCTCTGCCGCTCGCTCGCTCTCTCTCTCTGCCGCTCGCTCGCTCTCTCTCTCTCTGCCGCTCGCTCGCTCTCTCTCTCTCTGCCGCTCGCTCGCTCTCTCTGCCGCTCGCTCGCTCTCTCTCCCTGCCGCTCGCTCTCTCTCCCTGCCGCTCGCTCTCTCTCCCTGCCGCTCGCTCGCTCTCTCTCCCTGCCGCTCGCTCGCTCTCTCTCCCTGCCGCTCGCTCGCTCTCTCTCCCTGCCGCTCGCTCGCTCTCTCTCCCTGCCGCTCGCTCGCTCGCTCTCTCTCTCTGCCGCTCGCTCTCTCTCTCTGCCGCTCGCTCTCTCTCTCTGCCGCTCGCTCGCTCTCTCTGCCGCTCGCTCGCTCTCTCTCCCTGCCGCTCGCTCGCTCTCCCTGCCGCTCGCTCTCTCTCTCTCTCTCTGCCGCTCGCTCGCTCTCTCTCTCTCTGCCGCTCTCTCTGCCGCTCGCTCGCTCTCTCTCCCTGCCGCTCGCTCTCTCTCCCTGCCGCTCGCTCGCTCTCCCTGCCGCTCGCTCGCTCTCCCTGCCGCTCGCTCGCTCGCTCTCTCTCTCTGCCGCTCGCTCGCTCGCTCTCTCTCTCTGCCGCTCGCTCGCTCGCTCTCTCTCTCTGCCGCTCGCTCGCTCGCTCTCTCTCTCTGCCGCTCGCTCGCTCGCTCTCTCTCTCTGCCGCTCGCTCGCTCTCTCTCTCTCTCTGCCGCTCGCTCGCTCTCTCTCTCTCTCTGCCGCTCGCTCGCTCTCTCTCGCTCGCTCTCTCTCTCTGCCGCTCGCTCGCTCTCTCGCTCTCTCTCGCTCGCTCTCTCTCTCTCTCTGCCGCTCGCTCGCTCTCTCTCTCTCTCTCTCGCTCTCTCTCTCTCTGCCGCTCGCTCGCTCTCTCGCTCTCTCTCTCTGCCGCTCGCTCGCTCTCTCTCTCTGCCGCTCGCTCGCTCTCTCTCTCTGCCGCTCGCTCTCTCTCTCTCTGCCGCTCGCTCGCTCTCTCTCTCTGCCGCTCGCTCGCTCTCTCTCTCTCTGCCGCTCGCTCGCTCTCTCTCTCTGCCGCTCGCTCGCTCTCTCTCTCTGCTCGCTCGCTCGCTCTCTCTCTCTGCCGCTCGCTCGCTCTCTCTCTCTGCTCTCTCGCTCGCTCTCTCTCTCTGCCGCTCGCTCTCGCTCTCTCTCTCTGCTCGCTCGCTCGCTCTCTCTCTCTCTCTCTCTCTCTCTCTCTGCCGCTCTCTCGCTCTCTCTCTCTGCCGCTCTCTCGCTCTCTCTCTGCCGCTCGCTCGCTCTCTCTCGCTCTCTCTCCTGCTCGCTCTCTCTCTCTCTCTGCTCGCTCTCTCTCTGCCGCTCGCTCTCTCGCTCTCTCTCTCTGCCGCTCGCTCGCTCTCTCTCTCTGCCGCTCGCTCGCTCTCTCTCTGCCGCTCGCTCGCTCTCTCTCTGCCGCTCGCTCGCTCTCTCTCTGCCGCTCGCTCGCTCTCTCTCTGCCGCTCGCTCGCTCGCTCTCTCTCTCTGCCGCTCGCTCGCTCGCTCTCTCTCTCTGCCGCTCGCTCGCTCGCTCTCTCTCTCTGCCGCTCGCTCGCTCGCTCTCTCTCTGCCGCTCGCTCGCTCGCTCTCTCTCTGCCGCTCGCTCGCTCTCTCTCGCTCGCTCTCTCTCTCTCCCGCTCGCTCTCTCTCTCTCCCGCTCTCTCTCCCGCTCGCTCGCTCGCTCTCTCTCCCGCTCGCTCGCTCTCTCGCTCTCTCTCCCGCTCGCTCGCGCTCTCTCTCCCGCTCGCTCGCTCGCTCTCTCTCTCTCCCGCTCGCTCTCTCTCCCGCTCGCTCGCTCGCTCTCTCTCCCGCTCGCTCGCTCGCTCTCTCTCCCGCTCGCTCGCTCGCTCGCTCTCTCTCTCTCTCCCGCTCGCTCTCTCTCCCGCTCGCTCGCTCTCTCTCCCGCTCGCTCGCTCGCTCTCTCTCCCGCTCGCTCTCTCGCTCTCTCTCCCGCTCGCTCTCTCGCTCTCTCTCTCGCTCTCTCTCCCGCTCGCTCTCTCGCTCTCTCTCCCGCTCGCTCGCTCGCTCTCTCTCCCGCTCGCTCGCTCGCTCTCTCTCCCGCTCGCTCTCTCTCCCGCTCGCTCTCTCTCCCGCTCGCTCTCTCTCCCGCTCGCTCTCTCTCCCGCTCGCTCGCTCTCTCTCCCGCTCGCTCTCTCTCTCTCCCGCTCGCTCTCTCTCTCTCTCTGCCGCTCGCTCGCTCTCTCTCTCGCTCTCTCTCTCTGCTCGCTCTCTCTCTCTGCGCTCGCTCTCTCTCCCTGCTCGCTCTCTCTCTCTCTCGCTCGCTCTGCTCGCTCTCTCTCTGCCGCTCGCTCTCTCTCTCTCTCTCGCTCGCTCTCTCTCCCTCGCTCGCTCGCTCTCTCTCCCTTCCATCTCGCTCGCTCGCTCTCTCTCTGCTCGCTCGCTCTCTCTCTCTCTCTCTGCTCGCTCGCTCGCTCTCTCTCCCGCTCTCGCTCGCTCTCTCCGCTCTCTCGCTCTGCTCTCTCTCTCTGCTCGCTCGCTCTCTCTCCCTCTCTCGCTCGCTCCCGCTCTCTCTCTCTGCTCTCTCTCTCGCTCTCTCTCGCTCGCTCGCTCGCTCGCTCTCTCTCTCCTGCTCGCTCGCTCGCTCTCTCTCTCCTCTCTCGCTCTCGCTCGCTCGCTCTCTCTCCCGCTCGCTCGCTCGCTCTCTCCCGCTCGCTCGCTCGCTCTCTCTCTCCTCGCTCGCTCTCTCTCTCTCCCGCTCGCTCGCTCTCTCTCTCTGCCGCTCGCTCTCTCTCTCTGCTCTCTCTCTCCGCTCGCTCTCTCGCTCGCTCTCGCTCTCTCCTCGCTCGCTCGCTCTCTCTCCCTGCTCGCTCGCTCTCTCTCCCGCTCTGCGCTCGCTCTCTCTCTCCTGCTCGCTCTCTCTCTCTCCCGCTCTCTCTCTCTCGCTCTCTCTCTCTCGCTCGCTCGCTCTCTCTCCCGCTCGCTCTCTCTGCTCTCCCTCTGCTCGCTCGCTCTCTCTCCTCGCTCGCTCTCTCTCCTGCGCTCGCTCGCTCTCTCTCTCCCGCTCTCTCTCTCTGCTCTCTGCTCTCTCCCGCTCTCTCGCTCTCTCTCTCTCGCTCTCTCTCCCGCTCTCGCTCTCGCTCTCTCTGCCGCTCGCTCTCTCTCTCTCTCTGCCCGCTCGCTCGCTCTCTCTCTCTCCTCGCTCTGCTCTCTCTCTCTCTCTCCCGCTCTGCTCGCTCTCTCTCTCTCGCTCGCTCTCTGCTCGCTCTCTCTCTCGCTCGCTCTCTCTCTCTCCCGCTCGCTCTCTCTCTCTCTCCCCGCTCGCTCGCTCTCTCTCTGCCGCTCGCTCTCTCTCTCTCCTCTCTCTCTCGCTCTCTCTCTCTCTGCTCGCTCGCTCTCTCTCTCTCTCTGCTCGCTCGCTCTCTCTCTCTCTCTCTCTCTCGCTCTCGCTCTCTCTCTCTCTGCTCGCTCGCTCTCTCTCTCTCTCGCTCGCTCTCTCTCTCTGCCCGCTCGCTCGCTCTCTCTCCCGCTCGCTCGCTCTCTCTGCCTCTCTCCCGCTCGCTCTCTCTCTCCGCTCGCTCGCTCTCTCTCCCGCTCTCTCTCGCTCGCTCTCTCTGCCGCTCGCTCTCGCTCTCTCTGCCGCTCGCTCTCTCTCTCTGCCGCTCTCTCTCTCTCGCTCTCTCTCTCCGCTCTCTCGCTCGCTCTCTCTCTCCCGCTCGCTCGCTCTCTCTCTCTCTCCTCTCGCTCTCTCTCTGCCGCTCTCTCTCCCGCTCTCTCTGCTCTCTCTCCTCCTGCTCGCTCTCTCTCTCTGCCGCTCGCTCTCTCTCTCTCCCGCTCGCTCGCTCTCTCTCGCTCGCTCTCTCTCCCTCTCGCTCGCTCTCTCTCCCCGCTCGCTCGCTCTCTCTCTCCGCTCTCTCGCTCTCTCTCCCGCTCGCTCGCTCTCTCTCTCTCGCTCGCTCTCTCTCCGCTCGCTCGCTCTCTCTCTCTCTCTCTCGCTCTCTCTCTCTCGCTCGCTCGCTCTCGCTCTCTCTCTCTCTCGCTCGCTCTCTCTCTCCTCGCTCGCTCGCTCTCTCTCCCGCTCGCTCGCTCGCTCTCCCGCTCGCTCGCTCGCTCTCCCGCTCTCCCGCTCGCTCGCTCTCTCTCTCGCTCGCTCGCTCGCTCTCTCTCCCGCTCGCTCTCTCTCTCCCGCTCGCTCGCTCTCTCTCCCGCTCGCTCGCTCTCTCTCCCGCTCGCTCGCTCGCTCTCCCGCTCGCTCGCTCGCTCTCTCTCTCTCCCTCGCTCGCTCTCTCTCCCGCTCGCTCGCTCTCTCTCCCGCTCGCTCGCTCTCTCTCCCGCTCGCTCGCTCTCTCTCCCGCTCGCTCGCTCTCTCTCCCGCTCGCTCGCTCTCTCTCCCGCTCGCTCGCTCTCTCTCCCGCTCGCTCTCTCTCTCTGCCGCTCGCTCGCTCTCTCTCTCTGCCTGCTCGCTCTCTCCCTCTCGCTCTCTCTGCCTGTCGCTCGCTCTCTCTCCCGCTCGCTCGCTCTCTCTCCGCTCGCTCGCTCTCTCTCTCTGCCTGTCGCTCGCTCGCTCTCTCTCTCTCTGCTCGCTCGCTCTCTCTCTCTCGCTCTCTCTCTCTCTCTCTCGCTCGCTCGCTCTCTCTGCCTCTCTCTCTCGCTCTCTCTCTCTCCCGCTCTCTCTCTCTCTCTCTCTCTCTCTCTCTCTCTCTCTCCTCGCTCTCTCTCTCTCTCTCCGCTCGCTCTCTCTCTCTCTCCCTCTCTCGCTCTCTCTCTCTCCCTCTCGCTCTCTGCTCTCTCTCTCTCGCTCTCTCGCTCTCTCTCTCTCCCGCTCGCTCGCTCTCTCTCCCTCTCTCTCTCTCTCCTCTCTCCCGC